>NW_016159698.1:72529-79108 GCF_001687245.7 Rhagoletis zephyria
AAAATAGTTACATGTAAGTTTTTGTTTTTGTACTAGTGCTTATATATTATATGAATTCTGAATGAATATGAATTCGGCTTGAATCCATCAGTGCGGTCGGTAAGATTTAAATAATGATGTAATATGGCTTAAGAAACTTTTGTCAAAAAGTGATTGATTCCAAGCAATGTTTTTTTGGCACGTGTACAAAGCGACATCATTTGATTTCCTTCATAAATTTTAATAAATAAAAAATAATAGTTTAAAAAACTAAAACCTCCCTCTCATAATTGCCATTCGTACTGTCATCAGGTATGTAACCTGAGAATAGAAATCCCTGCATCTTTTAGGCGCATCAATATTACATAGTTACATCCCGAGCTAATAAAGGGAAGGTAATAAAAAGTAACCTATCTCGCAAAATAGTAGCATAATCAAATGACAAAGCAAATGGCAAAGTAGTAGTAAGAAACTCCTATAGTAGTATTTTCGGCAGCACTGGATTTCTTTTAAATCCGTAAGATATATTTATATATCTGTGTATATATATTAGACTGCATCACCAAAAAATGTGGCGGGTTTTCCGCCAGGATTATAAAACTTATAATATTTTAAGACGCGCAGCAAAATATTTCGGAAAAATTATAAGATTTAAGTGAGCTGGACCGATTTGAAAATACCTCCAAAAATGGAGTTTTTTATGAATAAAAATAGTTTCTTAACCCTGGAGCACTAACGTCCGCTTATGAGGCGGAACGAATTCGGTTTTCTCCCGATATTTCAGGAACGATTTTAATGATCAAAGTAAGCGTTCACGCCAACTCAGTTTAGCACTGTACGAGGTTGTTAGCAGGCGCACATTGTACAGTGGCCTTGCGCGGCTGAGTTCCACGCCGTCTTGACGCCTGACAGGCGAACGTTAGTAGTAAAGGTAATTTTGTACTTATTTCAGTTTTTAACATGTTGGTTGTGAATGGGCCTTATGAATAAAAAAAAACTAAGCAGTTGCTTTTTCTTAAGATTTCAAACCTTTTGCTTGATTTATTCAAATAAATTTACGTAAAAGGTCTGAAATTTTAAGAAAAATCAATCGCTTAGTTTTTATTCATAGGGCCCAATGTGATACAAAAAAGTCGATTTCATTTGTAGGTACAAGTCACAATAGAAAAGATAAACAACTAATTCCATTTAAATTTTAAAGTAAATACGAATATCTTTAAGATAATTTATGGATTGTTTGAGTTCGTTGGTTTTAAAATATTTATTTTTTAAAATTACCCCTTTCAAAAAGATGATAAAATAGGTGTTATTGTTCAATATGAATTATTATTATTAATATTAAAAAAAAATAATTAAGTTATTTTATTTTTTACTTTAGAAACATATGAAATATATTTAAGCCTATTTTTTGAATAAATTTAAGGTTTTAAAAAGGCAAAATTTGTACTTTTTTTAAAAGTAGCCTCACAGGCGAACGTTATTATTAGAGGAATAAAAGATAAGGTTAGTATTCTAGGGTTAAAGAACTTTTTGAAAAAAGTCCCCTCAAATGACAAAACAGATTAAGCTTAAAAAATCTGCATAAAAATATTTAAAAATTTTCAACGGAATCGTAAGAATGAGATTTTTGATGCGGTTTTTTTTTAACATTTTTCAAAGTTTGATTTAGGAAAAACTTGAATAACTAGGCCAAAACTATTCTGATTTAGACTTATGGGATCTCAGTAGAAAGGTATTTTCACACTGTTTTTATTTCTGTCCAAAAAAAAGTCATTCGTATCCCTTTTTTTTCAAACACCAACACATCTTAATTCAACTTTGAATGATGTTCTTTCATCCTACCTTTGTCTTTCAACCTTTAAATGAGCTTATTAGCAAAGAAATAAAAGGGTGAGAAAATACCTTTCCAATGACACCTCTTAAGTCTAAATCGGAAGAGTTTAGGTTCAGTTATTCAAGTTTTTCTTATATCAATCTTTGAAATTTACAAAATCTCATCATTACGATTCCGTTCAATTTTTTTTTTAAATAATTTTACGCAAATTTTTTACGCCTAAACCGTTTTGTCATTTGAGGGGATTTTTTCAAAAAAAATCTTTAAGAAACTATTTTTGTTCATAAAAAAAACTCCATTTTTGGAGGTATTTTCAAATCGGTCCAGCTCACTTAAATCTTAATATTCTTTCGAAATATTTTATTGGACTTCTTAAAATATAACTATATATATATAAATGGTGTGAAAAATGTATAGTTATTCATCAATTGAGAACGATTGGACCGATTTGGCTTACATTTTTTTTTACGTAATTGCCAGGAGAAGGTTCTTACGAAAGATAATTTTGGGAAACCCCTCCGGGAAAGTCGGAAAATTGGAAAAATCGAAAATAAATTTTTTTGTATGGAATTTTGTGTGCAATTCCTTCGGAATGGCAATCGAATGGAAAAATAGAGAATTCTAAGTGGAAATCTCGGAAAAATCCGGAAGAACGCAAAAAATTTGAATTTTTTTCGACGAAAGCTTGGAAAATTTCGGATAATTGTGAAATTCATTGGGAGATTGAATTAATTGGGAACAATTTTCTCCTATGTTTCATAACTGATTCAAAAGGGTGCTGCTTTTTTGGAAACGTGTTTAGAAGAAGGAGTGCACAAATTTTTTATTTTTCCGATAGTTGGCGCAGGGGTCGAGCTATGCTTAAAAAAATGCAGTTGGTTCGTTGGCAGCCTTTTGCCTAGATTAACATATAGAATTCATTTTTTCCGTTAAGTGGGTCAGAGGCCGAACTATTCGAAACAGTCTTATTAATGGTCCGATTTGCTTGCAATTTAGCACGTAGGTAGCTTATTGGCTGGGTTAACATGTAGGATATTTGTTCTGATAGCTGGACCAGAACCGATCAATTCCAAAAAATCTTCAATCGAATCGAGTCATTGTTTTTGAGTTCGAAAGGTGTTTGAAGGCGCTACAAACATGAGGGTATTGGCTATTTAACAATACTTATTACACAGGCCAACAAAAAAGGAAACAAATTTGATGCAACAAATGTTAACGCTATTTTTGACAGATTTTTTTGTGCTGATTACGAATCCGTAAGCAAAAAGTTACCATCAGCTCCAGATTTTAAGAAAAAACGAGGTCAAATTGTCAAAAAATCAAGCTTTTTGCAATATTTGAGAAGCTCCAGCAAAGAAACAAAGGGTGGTAGAACCTTCCACTTAGGCTTTGATTAAAGCAAGTTCCCGCACCTTTGCTTGATGGTCACTTAGGGCTGGTTTCTCCAACTCAACTTAACTTAGTTTAGCCTCTTTTGGACTTAAGTCAAAAGTTAGCCTACGTTTTACACAGCTTATTCTTGACTGAGTCGAGAAAATTGGCTTAACTAAGTTGAGTTGGAGAAACCAGCCCTTATAGTCATTTGTTGAACAGGAATAACTGATTTTGGGAAGTTTGAGTTCCTACCGCAATTAAGCAAAAGGTGATAGAACCTTCCACGTAGGCTTAAATTAAAGCTAGAACTACAGACTACCATCCCTGAAAGTACTATTCCTGCACCTTGCACTAATGGTCACCTATACTCATTTACTTTGTATCGACAAATATGGTGTAAAAATCAGTGTTAGCTATTAAATAAATGACTATAGGTAACCTTGGGGTCAAGGTGCAGGAATGGTATTTTCAGGGATTGAAGTCAAAAGTCCAAGCCTTAATTTAAGCCTAAGTGGAAAGTTCTATCGCCTTTTGTTTCATTGCTAGAGCTTCTCAAAAACGCGATTTTTTTACATTTTCCCCACATTTTTCTCAAAATCTGGAGCTGATGGAAACATTATACTTACGTATTCTTAATCTGCAAAAAAAAGCCTATTTAAACCAGCTTCAACATTTGTCGCATCAAAATCGGTGTTGCCCTGTGTTACCTACACTAATTATATAAAGAGAAGCTCCTTCTGTTTATAAAAGAGGTGATCTCGCGAACGGCTGTACCGATTTTTTGAAATTTTGGACACCTACTGCAGAGTTTGAATATATTAAGGGAGCGTGGCATCACCCATGCATATCGAATTCTTCATACCGTATATCTCTGAAAGTATTTGTGGTAATGTCCTGGAAATTGGTATAGAGATTTTGGGGCTACTGGAAAAGGGAAGTGGTGCTTTCCAAACATATTGAAACTGTACCTATCTGTAAATATGTATATACACCCAGAATACAGCGTTTTTTTTTTTTTCGTAACAAATTTTTTTGTATCAAATTTTGAGTATGCAGTTTTGTAGTTCACTCAATTTCAGTATCATAAAGTGCAAGTTTTTAATGGCTATAAGATACCGTTGATTTTGAGAATTTATAACGAATGCGTNCATAAAAATTGAAAACCAACGTGTTTCCTTAAAGCGGAAAGAAACTGTGTGTGTGCAAGGTGAGTGCGAAAGGCAACCATTGGAATTATTCACTGGTGGCTTAACTCCTCCCAAACGACTGAAACGATTTTAATGATAATTTTTAGTGGCGCTGGAACCGAGTTATTGCTAAAAATCGTCGATTCGGAGGCACCAGGGATCAAAGTTAAATTACTCCCGTTAAATCAACCATCATAACTATTGCGGTCCTTGCTTTACGGTGACTAAACAGAATGTGGACCAATGATACTCACCAGTTTGTAAATTGCCACCAACTATACTATAGCATTTTCAGTTTAAATGAAACTTTTTCAAATTAAATGAAACCTTTTTCAGGTTAAGCAAAACCTTTTTCAAATTAATTGAAACCTTTTTCAGATGAAGCGAAACCTTTTCCAAATTAAATGAAACCTTTTTCGGATTCAATGAAACTTTTTTCAAATTAAATGAAATTTTATTCAAAACTTTTTTTTCAAATTAAATGAAACTTTATTCAAATTAAGTATTAAGCATTTTTAAATTAAGGAACAGGAAATCAACTTAACCTATTAAGAGCCGTTTGCACCATGTCTGGCTAACACTAAAGGCTCTGTTATGCATACTTGGCATTGCTTGAGAGATGTCACATAAGGAATCTGTTAATTGAGCTTCGCGTGTAAGCTGTTACCCAACGCACAGCATTACATACGCAGAAGTCTGTTGGTTTTTGATTTCTACGTAAAAACACGTACGTAACATTGCCTTAACTCCCAGTTACACATCGTTATCGATGCCATACTTATATCAGGGAGTCGATAACGCCGATTATGATGTTTAACTGGGAGAATATTTTTACTGTTGCTACACGTATTCAAAGCCGTCAACTATTATTTGCTTAAGGGAGAAGAGGGAAATAAAGTACAAATTATCTCCCTTCTCACTCACTCGCTTAATCGAAATGTAAAATTTGGCATTTGCATAACAATTGTCTAACTATTTTCTTCTAACTTAAACAAACTCTATGGATTAGAGCACAGTCTAATCACGGCAACATTCAACTTCGGTTCAAGAATAATTTTGACATGTCCCATTTCTCTTCCTTTTCACATCATCCTTTACATGTACTCCCGAAAACAGAGATATTTGAAGTTTTATAAAATGAATAAATTATATGATTTGCCTAGTTACCAAAACCCCTCGAAAATCAAGACAAACCAACCAACCTACCAAAGCCTTATTTTAAGAAATGAAACTACCAATTTTGGTCCAATTGGACCGAAATGGCAACACTGTATTCAACATGCCTTGACCGTAAAGGAGAGCAACACGTAACAGCTAATTCAAAGTAATCCAAAAAAGAAGTTTCATTTCATTTGAATAAAGTTTCATTTAATTTTAAAAAAGTTTCATTTCATTTGAATAAAGTTTCATTGAATCTGAAAATGGTCTCATTTAATTTGAATAAAGTATCACTGAATCTGAAAAAGGTTTCATTTAATTTGAAAAAGGTTTCGCTTAATTTGAAAATGGTTTCATTTAAACTGAAAATGCTATATACAGATTCAAGGACGATTCACTATCGAGCCGCAAGGACTTCTTCCCGGTATAACGCTTTCGTCAGGTTATTTAAGACGGCAATGGGGATATGCCTTCTGTCGACCACAAAACCAAACATGAACTTGAGTTGCTAGCGAAAACGTTGGACCAAATATTTCAATAAAAAGATTAATTTTGGGCGGGACGAAGTTCGCCGGGTCTGCTAGTAGATTTTATAATTCCAATGGAAAAATGGTATCGATTTTTTTTAAATATATATGTATATGAGGTTGATTGCTTTTCGTTTTTGTCATGAACTATTTTATACATATCTCAATTTAATACGCATCAAATCGGTATGATTTGAAAGAATATTTCATATACATACATACATATATATGTATATAAATATTTATATATATGTTAAATCGCTAAGATATATATACAATTAAAGTGTGTATAAAATTGTTAAAAAATAACAAACACAAATAACTTAAGGACGAGCACACCTAAAAGTTAATGCACCATGCTAAGTACGCCTTGTAAATTATCGTTTTGCTTTTTTTTCCACTATTTTCATTTTTGTTATGCCAGCACAATCAAGCGCAGCTATTCCGCTGCAATTCACTTGATCATGTGGTTGTTGGTCTTGTTGGTTTTTGTGGCTAATAATTCTATTTTTGGAATGTT
>NW_016159699.1:0-5476 GCF_001687245.7 Rhagoletis zephyria
CATTTCTCTAATAAGCATAAGAATTCAAAAATTGGCTGGCTTTCAAAACATCAATCACATTTAATAAATCAGTGACAATTTAAAAAGAACTTAAAAATAGTCAAGCAAAAAATTCTATGCTATACATATATATTTAATTTCTCTGATAAGCCCCAAGTTGTGGTGTGATTTTTTAAAACATTAATATATTAGCCTATTCATCTATTTATTAATATAAGAATAACCTTGATCTAGATTTCATCATAATTGTTTATCTAATAAGTATATTAATGCCAAGTGGACGATAACGAACCCACATAAATATATAAAAAAATGCTTAAAAATGCTTAACTTACTGAAAAAAGATGTTAAGTCCACTTTTTATGAAAACTCATATTTTGGTATAGGTGAAAATCTATAATTTCTATGAGTTAATAAAGTTATTAGTTATATGAAAACTGATGAACTTATATGAAAATTAATGAAATTATATGAGTTCATCAATTTAATACTTGTATGAAAATCTATCATTTCTATGACTTAATAAAGTTATTACTTATATGAAAAATTATAACTTGTATTAGTTAATAAGGCAATTACTTATATGAAAACTGATGAACATATATGAAAATTAATGAAATTATATGGATTCATCAATTTAATACTTATATGAAAATCTATAATTTCTATGAGCTAATGAAGTTATTACTTAGATGAAAAATTATTGAAAACTCATAACTTCTATGAGTTAAAAAGGTTATTGCTTATATGAAAAACGTATCTTATTCAACCTCCTTTTAAAGAATCTAAGTTGATGATACGGGATAGAACAACTAATAACTGGTTATATCATAATCATCATGGATTAAAATGGGAAGATAGTGATTCGACTTTAATGACTGTTATTGAATATATCCGTACATTAATGAAAGGAGAAAATTATATATTCTATGCTAAAGGACTGGAGAAAATCAGATGGTTTCTACGCTTATTCGGATACGATATCTATATCTATATCTATTCTATACTAATTATATAAAGATAAGTCCCTTTTTTTGTAACAGGTAATCTCGCGAACGGCTGGTCCGATTTTCATGAAATTTTGTACACAAATAGCTTTCGGTAACCACCATGTTTTAGGCTAAAAAATTTTACTTTTTTCGGGTAGGTGGACCAGGGACCGGTCTATTCTAAAAAATCTTATTATAGTCCGATTTGCTTAAAATTTAGTACCTAAGTAGCTTTTTAGCATATATTAGCATATATGACCCGTTTTTTCCGAGAAGTGGACCAGGGACGGATCTATTCCAAAAATTCGTATTTATGGTCCGATTTGCTTAAAATTCGGTACGTAAGTAGTTTTTTAGCATATATTAGGATATATGGCCAATTTTTTCCGAGAAGTGGNCGTAAGTAGTTTTTTAGCATATATTAGGATATATGGTCCATTTTTTCCGAGAAGTGGACCAGGGACTGATCTATTCGAAAAAATCGTATTTACGGTCGGATTTGCTTAAAATTCGGTACGTAGGTAGCTTTTTAGCATATATGACCCGTTTTTTTCCGAGAAGTGGACCAGGGACGGATCTATTCCAAAAAATCGTTTCTATGGTCCGATTTGCTTAAAATTCGGTACGTAGGTAGCTTTTTGCCTGGATAAGCTTATAGATTCCTGTTTTCCAATTTTCATGCAATTTCGAATATAAATAGCTTTAAGTAACGACCATATCAAGGGGCGAATTCGTCACTAGGCAAGATTTTTTTGCGCCAATCTGAAACAACGGATACTGTCAAATTATAAATATAATATATAATATATCTTAACTAATATATATTTAGAAAGCCGTTTGTTAGTTTTCGCAAGGCTCGAGAGCGGCTGAACCGATTTTTATGAAACTGCCACCTGCCGCACGTGTCCCAAGGATGGTTTTAGGCTGAAAAAAATCTATATGTAAAGGGGGCGTGGCACTTCCCATACAAACCGAATTTCTCATGCTACATATCTCTGACAGTGTGCATGGTAGAGTTTTGGAAATTGGTATGGAGATATACGAAATCAATCGCATACTCATGAAGAAAGTGGGCAGCTGTTGGAAAGGGGGGCGTGGCACCTCCCATATAAATCGAATTTTTATACTGCATAGCTCTGAAAGTATTCATGCTACAGTACTGGAACTTCGTATGGAGATATGTATGTAGTTGAAATCAAGCCCATACTCATGGAGAAAATTTGGGCTATTTGAAAAGGGGTGTGAGGCCTACAAACGTACCGACCTTTAGCTATCTTTGAATGAATTTTTTATTCTTGTGTAGGTGTGTTTGTGAGTGAAATCCTCCTAAATGGTTGTACGGATTTTAACTAAACTTGTTGTGTATTTGAGTGGGTCTCTGGATGGTTTAGATTCACAATTTAATCCGACAGTTGGCGCTATAGTTGAGTTATTACTAAAAATCTTATTTATGATCCGATTTGGCTAATATTTTAAATATGTATGCAATACTATTGCAAAAACGTGCTGCTAAAGGGGCCGTGAAGGCCAGATTAAATCGACCTGTTGCACCATTGAGTATATCGAACGCTCCTGCGTTGCAATTGGCCCAATGGATGTGATTTTTCAATATTATTATGCGTTCAAACTTTTAAGGTATTTCGTCTGAAATAAGTATACATATGTATATTGCATTTCTGTAGAACAATGATTCGCAGCCATTCTGAAATTGCCACCTACTATACTGTAAAGCTTCTAGGACATTCACTATAGAACCGGGTCATTGTTGCCGCCAGGGATTGAAGAGGAAAAAATTTATTTCGCTTTGCGAATAACCGTGCTATGAAATGCCGCACAACTGGAGAATTTCAAGAACGGATATAACACTTTCCTTAGGTTATTTAAAGCGGCAAATGACCACCAAACCTTAATCTTAGCAGACAAATGTGCCAATGAAAATCGTAAACGTGAATTGTTGGTGAAAATGTTAGACCAAAAAGTTTCAATAAAATATATAAAAAATTTGGGCGGGACGAAGTTCGCCGGGTCTGCTTGTTATTTTATATAGCTTAGATGATTTAAATTGTCTAAATTTAGAGAATTTATTTATTAAAAATATAAATATAAATACTTGTAAATACCATAATAATTCTATGATATGTGCTGAAAAAAATGTAACAATATTAGGAAAACTTATTTCTTCATTAAATATCTAATAATAAATATAAATAAATAAGTAATTATAAAACTTTATTTTATTTCAAATTAAATTTTTTTTGTTCTCATCATCAACATCAGCACACCTTTCCATTCATATGTGAAATATTAAAAGATTTCGTATTATTTTTGAATTTGTTAGGCATTCGGTGACTCTTTTGAATTTAATAAATTTGTCTTTCAATGAATATAAACGAGAAAAACAAGTATCTTAATCTTTCTCCGAAACGGTGTATTATTAATATCTCCTGCTTTCTGTATCAAAATATGAGTTTTCATAAAAAGTATGCTTAACAACTTTTCTCACTAAGTCAGCAATATATGAATGAATAATGCTAGATGAATAAAACATTTAAATATACACGTACTTTTATAACTAATTTTTTATATGTTTATGTGGGATTCGTTATCGTCCACTTGGCGTTACTATACTTATTAGGCAAACAATGATGATGAAATCAAGATCAAGGCTATTTATAATATTAGCATTTGATTTGAGTCATATAATAAAACTTAAATAGGGTAATAAAAAATAAATATATTCTTTGACAGCAACATTGAGTTCAAGATTATTTCCACATTTTAACTGAATCATATTATGAAGTATAAAATAGATTACTAAAATATATGTATATTTAAATATGTTCTTTATCAACAGTTTACCTCAATGCTTTTTATATAGTTATGAAATATGTATAAATAAGCTAATACTGTACATTAGAAATTATTACTTTGTTTAAAGATACTTATAAAACACATCATGCCTGGAATCAATCGAATCCTCAATAGCGATCATCATGGAGAGTACAACTTCGATTTCGAATTGGAGATGTTGTGCTTTGAAGACATGAAAAACCCTTATATATGTATTGAAGATGAAAATGAATGTCCTCGGTTATAGGTTTTGGGCATCCCAGTCAGAGCAGCCCACGCTTGTTTTTAACAAAAAATGGGATGAAGGGGATGACAATGGAAAATTCCTAACCGTTTGTGGCGGTGAAATTGAGGAGTACATAATGGAGCAACATCAAAACCAACATGAATATGGGAGAAGGGGTTTAGATATTAAGACTAAGAGTGCCAGTTAGGGTCGAAATTCGACAGTTTTTCTAGTTTTAGAAGCCTTGGAGAGGTTTTCTAACTTAACACGTAGCAAAACTTATACGGTACAAATTAACTAACCGGAAAATCTTCTTCTTTGGAACTAAAAGGTAAATAAAATTTTTTATCTGAGAAGGTGTTTGGAGGACTCCGGCAGGACTTGGAATTGACCCGATACATTCAATGCCGATAAATTTCAATGATTTGATACATATATATAGTTCGATGAATTTCAAGAACACTACAATCCGATAATTCAACAAAATTCGTTAACTCGACCGATAAATTTCGATAACTCAAAAATGTAAATTCTTTGGATACCTTTATAAATTTTTACTTTTGACAACTCCACATTTTTCTAAAACTATCTAAACATTTTGGTAACTCGTTACACTCTGTTAACACGATAAAACTCGATAAGCAGTGATAAATCGATAAGCTTATATAACCTCGAAATTTCGATAAATCGATATATTTTGAAAATTCCATAAACTTCGCTTCGTTGAACCAACCAATTTCAGTATATCAATAATTATCGATAACCATGTAAGTTGAAAGAACTCCATGCATTACGACACCTCGATAAATTTCGTTACGTCTATAAATAATGATAATTCAATAAATATCGATAACTTGATACATTTCTTTAACTTGACAAATTTCGTTAATCCCACACGTTTTTATAGCTCCTTAACCTGTAGATGAGGAGAGTTTTTATAGTTTCGAAATTGGTTGAAAATCGTCGTTTAAAAATTTCCATATTTGTGTATGGTTGTTTTTGCAACCTATTCAATTTAAGCGGTTTCGCATTTGGTTTTACTTCGTATTTGAAATTAAACTTTGAAATAAAGATAAATATGAAGATGAAGAAACAAGTGATAACGATGAAGACAAAAAAAGGCAAAAGTGAAGATCAAGTCGAAAATTGAGATAAAGGCGAAAATGGAGACAATGAGAAATACATAAGAATTAGGTTAACAGAGCTGAAATTTTCCGATAGGAATCGAAATAAAATCAGCCATAAAGGTTACTGAAATTTATCGAATCATCGAAGTTTATAATTATCGAAATTTATCCATGCTTATTAAGTTGTCGCACCGTATCGAATTATTCAAACAGATCAATGTTTACTGAGTTGTCGAAATTTATAGACGCAGAAACTAAGTTGTCCAAATTTACGGATAGTTATC
>NW_016159699.1:6330-10067 GCF_001687245.7 Rhagoletis zephyria
CTGTGATGTCATGTCATATGACGTCATACCATACGATGTCATATCATGTGATGTCAAGTCATGTGATGTCATGCCATATAATGTGATGTCACGTGATATCGTGTGATGTGATATCATATTATGTGATGTAATATCATGTTATGTCTCTTTATATCATGTGATAAAATGTGATGTGATGTCATGTAATGTGATCACATTCCATGTTCCGATTAGTATATCGATAACCCTGTTGGTAACTGTGTCGATAAAAATACCGATAACAATATCCATAAACATATAGAAAAATACAACGATTGTAAGATCGATTAATTCATCGATAAATATAACAATCATCAGTATCGATTATTGTACATATCGTTAAAAATATAAATGACTAAATCGATAACAAAATCAATTATTTAATCGATTATTATACCTATAACAATATCCATTATTGTATCGATAACAATATCGATTATTATTATTGATTATTATATCGATTACAATAGCGGTTATTTAATCAATAACAGTATCGATAACAATATAGATTATTTTATCGATAGCAATATCGATTATTATATCGATAAAAATATCGAGTTTTATATCGATAACAATATCGATCTTCACCTCATCCTTTTCTTCATATTTATCTTTATTTTTGCATATTCCTCTCACCTTTACCTTAAAGTGTTTAAATTTACTTTGATCGTCGTTTTTGCCTGAACCTCTAGGCATCTTTGTTTTTGTTTTTATTCTCAAACCGTTAAACCGCTGAGTACCATTTCCATGTGCATTATTCCCCTCGAATTTGACGATTTACTCCCAACCAACTGCCGCTAAAGAAGTTTCACTTCATAAATTCAAAAAATGTTCTTACCATTTCAGTTACCCTAATTCTTATGTATCGGTCACTGTCTCCATTTTCGACTTTATCTTCACTTTTGCCTTCTTTTTTTTTGACTTCATTGTTACCATTTATTTCTTCATCTTCATATTTATTTTTATTTCAAAGCTTAATTTCAAATGTGTAGTGAAGCAACAGGCGAAACATGTCAAATTGAACATGTTGCAGCAACATGTATACACAATTCGAAAATGTTTAAACGACGGTTTTGGCCGTAATTTTCAACCAATTGTGAAACCATAAAAACTCTGCTGAACTACGGAAAAATGCCTTTCCAATGGTGTTCTTGGTTTGTTCTTGGCCAAACGAACGGAGACAAAATTTATGTTAGCGTATTAATATATAGATTAAAGTATTATAGTAGAACAAATAGGGAAGCGATGTATGATATAGAAGTTTATGCTAAATCATATAATAATATTGTATTTGAATATAAATTAACTGTGGAATTGGTATTTAGAAATTTAAAATTTAATTATATAGAACCATAGATTTATTAAAAAACTTCAGCATTTATTTGAATATAATATTATTTTATATGAGAGTTATTTATGAAAAAAGGTTTATTCATAAATCGTTAGTCGTTGGAAAAGGTTTTATAAATAATATAATCAATAAGCTTTCTGTTGAACTTCATTTGCCTAGTTATCAATGAACCTGGAACGAAACTACGGAAACTTTTAGTAAGAGGAGATCGAGGGATTAATCTACTAGACACAGCTTGTAGAGAACATGATATATCATATTTATACAATAAAGATTCAGATAACCGACATATTGCTGAAAAAAAATTAATTGAGAAGGCTTGAAAAAGAGTTAAAGCGAAGGATAGCAATCTTAATGAGAAAACAAATTCTTGGTTAGTTACAAATATAATGAAGACAAAAACGAAATTCGGTATGGGGAACATTTATAGTAAAACTAAGAAAGTGGGAGGAAAAACTGGTTATCATCTCTTCAAACATGCTTTAAAAAGTGCTAAACAAAATTTAAAGAAAAGTGATAACTTAAAAGATGCAATTAAAATTTCACGAAAGGTTGTAAATAATATTTTTAGAGGAAAAAAATCTATAATAAAAGCACCACGTGTAATACCATTACCTAAATCTGGAGGATTTCTCCCATTAGCGCCTTTATTCGTAGCATTAGGAGCGCTTGGAAGTATATCTGGCGGTACAGCAGGAACTAGTAAAACAATCAATGCTATAAAAACTGGAAAGGAGCAGTTATTGGAGGCGAAACGTCATAATAATACAATGGAAGCTATTTCAATGGGAAAAGGAATGTTTTTAAAGCCTTATAAAAAGGGATTCGGATTATATTTAAAACCATACCAAAAAAACTCTTAATGAAGCTACCCAGAAGACCTCTTACTGATGTAGACTTAAAGAAGTATTCAAAATTTATTCCAAATTTTAGAGGGGTATTCATGTGTGACACTTTACCCCGTAAACCATTTAAGAGAGAATGTGGAATAATAAATTTGGATAGTTCAAAGGGTGCGGGAACGCATTGGGTAGCTTACTGGAAAAACGATAATGAGATTGATTACTTCGATAGCTTTGGAAACTTACAGCCTCCTAAGCAAATAATAAAGTATTTAGGAAAAAACATTAAATATAACTGTAATAAACAGCAAAGCTATAATTCATATAATTGCGGACATTTATGTTTAAAATTCTTATTATCGCAATAAATAAGTAATTATAAAACATTCTTTTATTTCAAATTAAATTTTATTTGTTCTCATCATCAACAAAAACAGGCCTTTCCATTCATATACACATACATATTAAATACTTAGCAATTAACTATGTGAACATTATTAACACACTTTTCTAGGGGTGAAGCAGATATATATATGTATATACATATGTATGTATGTACGTTTGCATATAGATGTATGTATGAGAATACGTATGTATATATTTATACCAATACACTTTACCAATTTTCGACATATAAACCACCTTGTATCGGATTTCTTGGATTTCCATCAGCGGTACACCCTGTGATCGGTTTCGGTTCTGGACTCAGATTTGTCATCAGCGACATCTTGTGGCCTTTATCTGGGTTCTGAACTTGGATTACGATCGGCGACATCTTTTGGCGGAGCAGCAAAGCTTGCGGCGGAGCAGCAGCAAACCATATAGCTGTTCTGCACCGGAGCAACAGCAAACCTTATGCCGGTTCTGGAATTTGGTTCTTTTCAATTTGGGAAAATTATAAAATATATGTATATAGTTGTTGTATTGAAAAAGGGCATGTTAAACTTTTCGTAGCCATAGGAATTGGGAAAATTATTAAATATATATAGTGGTATATTGGAAAAGAACATGTTAATCTTATCAATTTGGGATAATTATAAAATATATATCGTTCTTGTATTGAAAAAAAAGCATGTTAAACTTTTCGTAGCCATAATCAACAAAAAATTGCCTATTACAACATACTATACAGTGGAGCATATATCTACGTATATATATATTCTTATCGACGGGTGGAACATTTGTATGTTTAAATGAGCATTCATATATACGGGTGGAGCACACTTTATGCCGATTCGAACATTCTTATCGACGGGTGGAGCACATTTGAATATTTATATGATTCAGAATGCTCATATAAACATTTAAATATGCTCCACCCGTCGATAAGAATGTTCGAATCGGCATAAAGTGTGCTCCACCCGTATATAAGAATGCTCATTTAAACAAACAGATATGCTCCACCCGTCGATAAGAATTTGCCTATATATGTATATAGGTACATATATGCTCCACTGTATAGTATGTTATAATAGAAAATTTTTGTTGTTGATTATGGCTACGAAAAGTTTAACATGCTCTTTTTC
>NW_016159699.1:15135-16066 GCF_001687245.7 Rhagoletis zephyria
AAATTATTACTTTGTTTAAAGATACTTATAAAACACATCATGCCTGGAATCAATCGAATCCTCATAGCGAGCATCATGGAGAGTACAACTTCGATTTCGAATAGGAGATGTTGTGCTTTGAAGACATGAAAATCTCTTATATACGTATTGAAGATGAAGATGAGGGTCCCCGGTGACAGGTTTTGGGCATCCCAGTCAGAGCAGCGCATGCTTTTTTTAAACAAAAAATGGGATGAAGAGGATGACAATGGAAAATTTCTAACCGTTTGTGGCGGTGAAATTGAGGAGTACATAATAATGGGTAATGAGTTTAGATATTAAGACTAAATTAAAGTATTATAGTAGAACAAATAGGGAAGCGATGTATGATGTAGAAGTTTATTCTAAATCATATAATAATATTGTGTTTGAATATAAATTAACTGTTGAATTTAAAATTTAATTATATAGAACCATAGATTTATTAAAAAAACTTCAGCGTTTATTTGAATATAATATTATTTTATATGAGAGTTATTTATGAAAATAGGCTTATTCATAAATAGTTAGTCCTTGGAAAAGGTTTTATAAATAATATAATTAATAAGCTTCCTATTGAACTTCATTTGCCTAGTTATCAATTTTGTGAACCTGGAACGAAACTACGGAAACTTATAGTAAGAGGAGATCGAGGGATTAATCTACTAGACACAGCTTGTAGAGAACATGGTATATCATATTTATATAATAAAGATTTAGATAACCGACATATTGCTGATAAAAAATTAATTGAGAAGGCTTGGGAAAGAGTTAAACCGAAGGATAGGATGGTTATCATCTCTTCAAACATGCTTTAAAAAGTGCTAAACCAAATTTAAAGAAAAGTGATAACTTAAAAGATGCAATTAAAATTTCACGAAAGGTTGTAAATAATATTTTTAGAGGAAAAAAA
>NW_016159699.1:16076-18274 GCF_001687245.7 Rhagoletis zephyria
TCGATAGCTTTGGAAACTTACAGCCTCCTAAGCAAATAATAAAGTATTTAGGAAAAAACATTAAATATAACTATAATAAACAGCAAAGCTATAATTCATATAATTGCGGAGATTTATGTTTAAAATTCTTATTATCAAAATAAATAAGTAAATATAAAACCTTCTTTTATTTCAAATTAAATTTTATTTGTTCTCATCATCAACATCAACAGGCCTTTCCATTCATATACACGTATATATTAAATACTTAGCAATTAATTATGTGAATATTATTAACACACTTTTCTAGGGGTGGAGCATCTATATATGTGTATACATATGTATGTATGTATGTTTGCATATAGATGTATGTATGAGAATACGTATGTATATATGTATACCAATCAGTGTTGCCGCGAAACATTTTTAGCGGTAGCTAAATTCAGGCAAAAAAAGGGCTAAAAAAGAGCTTAAAATCGTCGTTGTGGCTAAAAATGGTAGCTCAATTTTTTTACCTACATATAAATATATAAGTATACACGCAAACATTTTCTATAAGTAATGATATAGAAAAACAATGAACTCTGGAAAGAATTAATATTTTATTCAACAAAAAAACTTGTTGTGTAACACATAAAGCATATTAAGGGCCGCCAACTTACCTATTTTAAAGTATAGTTAAATCGTTAATGGATAAGATAACGGCCCAGAAACGTAAAAAACATACATATACATATGTTATTAATTAATTAATTTATTACATAAACAAAAAAATTAGATCACATTAAGAATACATAAGTACTAGAATCATATCTATATACAGTGTCGGACAATACTAAATAACTTAAATAATTTCAAACTATGCTTCGAAAAATATCCATTTGTAAAAGAAATTTTTAAAATGTTACGTTATAATTTACAAAGAATTAAAATGTCAATGCTTTATTATTGCCCGACGCTGTATGTATCAAACAAACAAAAGAGTATTCATTTAATGAACTCATAGTAAAATAATTTAATCTATACAAATTTTTTTTAACACATTAAATATCTATATCTATATCAATACTATCATCGCTAAGCGATTCTTCGTCGTTGCAATTTTATACATTTCTCATTAACCTGACGATATCATCTGTAATTTCAAAATCATGACAACATTTCTGTACATTTTTTAAGCCATATCTTACAGTTAATAAAGCGTTTAACATTGCAAAATTCATTTTATTTCTGTGCTTATTTTTAACGAAATTTATTATAGAAAACGTAATTTCAACTTCTGCGTTACTTAAAGGTAAAAGAAGCAACCGATAAACAAACTTTTTCCACCACTTAAGCTAGCGACACAATGAACAGTTTATTTGCCTTAAAGGAAAGGCGTTCGCTTTATAAGCGAAGAGTTAAATTCATGAAAATCATATAAAAAATTTTAATGTCAATGATGAATAAATTTTGAAAAGGGCTAAAAAAAGGGCTAGGGGCAATTTCAAATTTTTGTGGCCAAAAAAAGAATTTGGTTGCCAAATTTAGCCACCAAAGGGCCAATGTTCGACATATAAACCACCTTGTATTGGATTTCCATCAGCGGAACACCGTGTGATCGGTTCCGGTTCTGGACTCAGATTTGTCACCAGCGACATCTTGCGGCCTTTATCTGGGTACTGAACTTGGATTACGATCGGCGACATCTTTTGGCGGAGCAGCAAAGCTTGCGGCGGAGCAGCAGCAAACCATATAGCGGTTCTGCACCGGAGCAACAGCAAACCTTATGCCGGTTCTGGAACCGGTGCAGCAGCGCCGGAATAATTATAAAATATATATCGTTGTTGTATTGAAAAAGAGCATGTTAAACTTTTCGTAGTCATAATCAACAAAAAATTGTCTATTACAACATACTATACAGTGGAGCATATATCTACGTATATATATATATATAGGAAAATTCTTATCGACGGGTGGAACTTATTTGTATGTTTAAATGAGCATTCATATATACGGGTGGAGCACACTTTATGCCGATTCGAACATTCTTATCGACGGGTGGAGCACATTTGAATATTTATATGATTCAGAATGCTCATATAAACATTTAAATATGCTCCACCCGTCGATAAGAATGTTCGAATCGGCATAAAGTGTGCTCCACCCGTATATAAGAATGCTCATTTAAACAAACAGATATGCTCCACCCGTCGATAAGAATTTGCCTATATATGTAT
>NW_016159699.1:18299-23958 GCF_001687245.7 Rhagoletis zephyria
AAGAAAACAAGGAAAATATTGATTTAAAAAATCTCATATGTGAGATTAATAAATTCAATAAAAAAATGTTCAAATAAAACAATAAAACACATATGTATGTATATACTATCATTATAAAATTAAACGTATTTGATATTTATTCATTAAAAATGTTAGCAGCGGAATAGGGAAAATTATTAAATATATATATAGTTGTATATTGAAAAAGAACATGTTAGTGCTGCACCGGTTCCAGAACCGGCATAAGTTTTGCTGTTGCTCCGGTGCAGAACCGCTATATGGTTTGCTGCTGCTCCGCCGCAAGCTTTGCTGCTCCGCCAAAAGATGTCGCCGATCGTAATCCAAGTTCAGTACCCAGATAAAGGCCGCAAGATGTCGCTGGTGACAAATCTGAGTCCAGAACCGGAACCGATCACACGGTGTTCCGCTGATGGAAATCCAATACAAGGTGGTTTATATGTCGAACATTGGCCCTTTGGTGGCTAAATTTGGCAACCAAATTCTTTTTTTGGCCACAAAAATTTGAAATTGCCCCTAGCCCTTTTTTTAGCCCTTTTCAAAATTTATTCATCATTGACATTAAAATTTTTTATATGATTTTCATGAATTTAACTCTTCGCTTATAAAGCGAACGCCTTTCCTTTAAGGCAAATAAACTGTTCATTGTGTCGCTAGCTTAAGTGGTGGAAAAAGTTTGTTTATCGGTTGCTTCTTTTACCTTTAAGTAACGCAGAAGTTGAAAGGACGTTTTCTATAATAAATTTCGTTAAAAATAAGCACAGAAATAAAATGAATTTTGCAATGTTAAACGCTTTATTAACTGTAAGATATGGCTTAAAAAATGTACAGAAATGTTGTCATGATTTTGAAATTACAGATGATATCGTCAGGTTAATGAGAAATGTATAAAATTGCAACGACGAAGAATCGCTTAGCGATGATAGTATTGATATAGATATAGATATTTAATGTGTTAAAAAAAATTTGTATAGATTAAATTATTTTACTATGAGTTCATTAAATGAATACTCTTTTGTTTGTTTGATACATACAGCGTCGGGCAATAATAAAGCATTGACATTTTAATTCTTTGTAAATTATAACGTAACATTTTAAAAATTTCTTTTACAAATGGATATTTTTCGAAGCATAGTTTGAAATTATTTAAGTTATTTAGTATTGTCCGACACTGTATATAGATATGATTCTAGTACTTATGTATTCTTAATGTGATCTAATTTTTTTGTTTATGTAATAAATTAATTAATTAATAACATATGTATATGTATGTTTATGTATACTTTAAAATAGGTAAGTTGGCGGCCCTTAATATGCTTTATGTGTTACACAACAAGTTTTTTTGTTGAATAAAATATTAATTCTTTCCAGAGTTCATTGTTTTTCTATATCATTACTTATAGAAAATGTTTGCGTGTATACTTATATATTTATATGTAGGTAAAAAAATTGAGCTACCATTTTTAGCCACAACGACGATTTTAAGCTCTTTTTTAGCCCTTTTTTAGCCTGAATTTAGCTACCGCTAAAAATGTTTCGCGGCAACACTGATTGGTATGCATATATACATACGTATTCTCATACATACATCTATATGCAAACATACATACATACATATGTATACACATATATAGATGCTCCACCCCTAGAAAAGTGTGTTAATAATATTCACATAATTAATTGCTAAGTATTTAATATATACGTGTATATGAATGGAAAGGCCTGTTGATGTTGATGATGAGAACAAATAAAATTTAATTTGAAATAAAAGAAGGTTTTATATTTACTTATTTATTTTGATAATAAGAATTTTAAACATAAATCTCCGCAATTATATGAATTATAGCTTTGCTGTTTATTATAGTTATATTTAATGTTTTTTCCTAAATACTTTATTATTTGCTTAGGAGGCTGTAAGTTTCCAAAGCTATCGACGTGATCAATCTCATTATCGTTTTTCCAGTAAGCTACCCAATGCGTTCCCGCACCCTTTGAACTATCCAAATTTATTATTCCACATTCTCTCTTAAATGGTTTACGGGGTAAAGTGTCACACATGAATACCCCTCTAAAATTTGGAATAAATTTTGAATACTTCTTTAAGTCTACATCAGTAAGAGGTCTTCTGGGTAGCTTCATGAAGAGTTTTTTTGATATGGTTTTAAATATAATCCGAATCCCTTTTTATAAGGCTTTAAAAACATTCCTTTTCCCATTGAAATAGCTTCCATTGTATTATTATGACGTTTCGCCCCCAATAACTGCTCCTTTCCAGTTTTTATAGCATTGATTGTTTTAATAATTCCTGCTGTACCGCCAGATAGACTTCCAAGTGCTCCTAATGCTACGAATAAAGGCGCTAATGGGAGAAATCCTCCAGATTTAGGTAATGGTATTACACGTGGTGCTTTTATTATAGATTTTTTTCCTCTAAAAATATTATTTACAACCTTTCGTGAAATTTTAATTGCATCTTTTAAGTTATCACTTTTCTTTAAATTTGGTTTAGCACTTTTTAAAGCATGTTTGAAGAGATGATAACCATCCTATCCTTCGGTTTAACTCTTTCCCAAGCCTTCTCAATTAATTTTTTATCAGCAATATGTCGGTTATCTAAATCTTTATTATATAAATATGATATACCATGTTCTCTACAAGCTGTGTCTAGTAGATTAATCCCTCGATCTCCTCTTACTATAAGTTTCCGTAGTTTCGTTCCAGGTTCACAAAATTGATAACTAGGCAAATGAAGTTCAATAGGAAGCTTATTAATTATATTATTTATAAAACCTTTTCCAAGGACTAACTATTTATGAATAAGCCTATTTTCATAAATAACTCTCATATAAAATAATATTATATTCAAATAAACGCTGAAGTTTTTTTAATAAATCTATGGTTCTATATAATTAAATTTTAAATTCAACAGTTAATTTATATTCAAACACAATATTATTATATGATTTAGAATAAACTTCTACATCATACATCGCTTCCCTATTTGTTCTACTATAATACTTTAATTTAGTCTTAATATCTAAACTCATTACCCATTATTATGTACTCCTCAATTTCACCGCCACAAACGGTTAGAAATTTTCCATTGTCATCCTCTTCATCCCATTTTTTGTTTAAAAAAAGCATGCGCTGCTCTGACTGGGATGCCCAAAACCTGTAACCGGGGACCCTCATCTTCATCTTCAATACGTATATAAGAGATTTTCATGTCTTCAAAGCACAACATCTCCTATTCGAAATCGAAGTTGTACTCTCCATGATGCTCGCTATGAGGATTCGATTGATTCCAGGCATGATGTGTTTTATAAGTATCTTTAAACAAAGTAATAATTTCTAATGTACAGTATTAGCTTATTTATACACATTTCATAACTATATAAAAAGCATTCAGGTAAACTGTTGATAAAGAACATATTTAAATATACATATATTTTAGTAATCTATTTTATACTTCATAATATAATTCAATTAAAATGTGGAAATAATCTTAAACTCAATGTTGCTGTCAAAGAATATATTTATTTTTTATTATCCTATTTAAATTGTATTATATGATTCAAATCAAATGCTAATATTATAAATAGCCTTGATCTTGATTTTATCATCATTGTTTGCCTAATAAGTATAGTAACGCCAAGTGGACGATAACGAATCCCACATAAACATATAAAAAAATGCTCATAAAAGTATGTGTATATTTAAATGTTTTATTCATCTAGCATTATTCATTCATTCATATATTGCTGACTTAGTGCATTATAATAGTTATTATATAAATTTATTAAGTTCACAATATTTTTATGTTGTCTTTCTATGTAAAAACCATTACATGTATCAGATCCTGATTCAGTATCATTATTACTCCAAGGACAGATCGTAAAAGGTTTTCCATATATAGATTTTATCCAAGACCCATTTTCCATCTGTTCCGTTAATATACATCCATTTTGTATAATGTTTCTATGATGATCTAATATATATTTAAAATTCCTTTCTAGAAATCCTTTAATTTCATCACTTTTCATATTGAGTTTGATTGTATTATCTAGTTTAACCGTTATCGGTTTAATAGAACAGCCCTGTTTAGCAGTTAGTTTTTTAATAGAACAGCCCTGTTTAGCAGTTAGCTGTTTAATAGAACAGCCCTGTTTAGCAGTTAGCTGTTTAATAGAACAGCCTTGTTAAGCAGTTAGCTGATTAATAGAATAGTATATATATGTAGTTTATTATTTTCTAAGTGATCACTTTCAATATAAATTATATAAAAGCCGAGTAAATATTCAATGTTTCTTACATGCATTATTTTGGTGAATTCTCTTATATAGAAATTCCATATTTTTTCCTCATACATTTTCGACTCTGGTACAATTTTTCATACAACTAATAATTATACAAAACCCCATTTAAAATACAGTTTGTATTAAATTTATAAACTTATACAATTTTCATATAAGTACTAATTTTATTAAGTCATAAGTTCCAAATTTTCATGTTATAGTCTTATTACCTCATACAAGTCATAATTTTCCATACAATAAATAATTGTTTATTAATTTACATAAGTTCTAAATTTTCATAGATTTTCTCAATGTGCAAAAAAGTCGAGTAAAAATCTAATGTTTCTTGCATGCATTATTTTGATGAAGTTTCATATTTTTCTCACACATTTTCGACTCTGTTACAAGTTTTTCATATAAGCAATAACCTTTTTAACTCATAGAAGTTATGAGTTTTCAATAATTTTTCATATATGTAATAACTTCATTAGCTCATAGAAATTATAGATTTTCACATAAGTATTAAATTGATGAACTCATATAATTTCATTAATTTTCATATATGTTCATCAGTTTTCATATAAGTAATTGCCTTATTATCTAATAAAAGTTATAATTTTTCATACAAATAATAACTTTATTAAGTTATAGAAATTATAGATTTTCATATAAGTATTAAATAGATGAACTCATATAATTTCATTAATTTTCATATAAGTTCATCAGTTTTCATATAAGTAATAACTTTATTAACTCATAGAAATTATAGATTTTTCAGCTACATATATCAAAATATGAGTTTTCATAAAAAGTGGACTTAACATCTTTTTTTCAGTAAGTCAAGCATTTTTTAGCATTTTAACATTTTTTTATATATTTATGTGGGCTCGTTATCGTCCACTTGGCATTAATATACTTATTAGACAAACAATGATGATGAAATCAAGATCAAGGTTATTCTTATAAGATAAAGATAAAGATAAAGATAAAGATAAAGATAAAGATAAGATGAAGATGAAGATGAAGATGAAGATGAAGATGAAGATGAAGATGAAGATGAAGATGAAGATGAAGATGAAGATGAAGATGAAGATGAAGAAGAAGATGAAATGAACATGAACATGAAAATGAACATGAACATGAACATGAACATGAAAATGAACATGAACATGAACTTGAACATGAACATGAACATGAACATGAATATGAAGGCGTAGATAAACATAAACATAAACATTAAAGGCGATAGAGACAAAGATAGAGAGGAAGAAAGTGATAGGGATAAAAAGGAAATACAACTGAAGAATGTGCGATGTTATATTGTGATGTGTTATGCTACATATGTC
>NW_016159699.1:27949-31650 GCF_001687245.7 Rhagoletis zephyria
CAATTATATAAATAGGCAATCATGTTTCCTTTACACCCCTTTTACGGCTAAACTGTACTTCTAAGGTATAAACAATTATATATCATTAGAAAGGTATTTTGATGTGATGTGCAGGCAATTTTTAAAATTTCAAATTAGTCTAAAATAGAGCGAAAAAATCTATTCAAAAGTCACACCAATACCAATGCCATACATGTACATGGTTGGGGCGGAAATGTCTCCTAAATGTATGCTTTAATATTGATAGTGAATTAAAGAAACGTGCTAAGCAGCAGTTTAGGAATAAGATGTATTATGTTATTGAATCTAATGCTATTCTATGTTATGTTATGCTAAGTACTAAGCTAAACTCCCCTCCACTTAACCCATTCCAACAAATTTTATTTCAGCTCAACTCAACTCACATAAACTATCCTTAATTTTAGCGGTTGAATTTCAACCGCTGGGCGAACACTAGTATTATTAAAAAGATGAATAGGCTAATATATTAGTGTTTTAAAAATCACACCACAACTTGGGGCTTATCAGAGAAATTAAATATATACATATGTATAGCATAGAATTTTTTGTTTGGCTACTTTTAAATTCTTTTTAAATTGCCATTGATTTATTAAATGTGATTGACGTTTTGAAAGCCAGCTAATTTTTGAATTCTAATGCTTATTATGGAAATGAAAATGTAGTATATATACTTATCTCTTTATTGAGACGAGTTCTCATTTATCAAAGAAATTTGCTGTGAATAAGGTCAATTTTTGCGAAGGTTTTTAAGTAAATTATATAAAAATATATAAATTAAACAAAGGACGAAGGTAAGCTTTTACTAAAGAGATCTAATAATAATAATAGAAAAAATATTTTCTAATTTTAAAATATATATACATATACACGCATGTTCTGTAAATCGAACGATTTTGAAATCAATATGATTTGCTAAATATTGATCGTTATTTCTGATGAAACGATTGAATATTTTTTTATAAAAAAATATAATAGAACCATCAGCGATGTTATATCATCCGTATCAATAACAAATTATGAGTTTTATGATTAAAAATCCATAAAAATATTTCCAAAATCGGATCGAACTCAAATCGAACGAATTTCAGAACATACCTGATATTCTATTTTTATACCCGAGCGCACTTGTGCACAAGGGTATATTAATTTTGTTCACATAACGGTTGTTTGTAACAGCCAAAACGAATAGAGATAGATATAGACAAATGTATACATAAATGATCAGGATGAAAAAAGAAATCGATTAAGCAATGTCTGTCTGTCCGTCCGTCTGTCCGTCCGTCCGTGTACACGATAACTCGAGCAAAAATTGAGATATCTCAACGAAATTTAGTATGTAGGTTTCCCTTAATCCAAGGTATTGAAAATGGGCGAAATCGGACTTTAACCACGCCCACTTCCCATATAACGGTAATTTCCAGAAATACGAAAACTGCGATATTTTAGTAACTACTGAAGATTATTCACTCAAAATTGATATTTACAATAATTTTTAGACGAAAAATAAGAATATTATAAATTTTTGGAAAATGGGCGTAGCCACGCCCACTTATGGTTACATGTGTATATCTTGGTAACCGCTGCACCAATTTCTTCCAAACTTGGCACAGTTGTTGGCCTTGGTACAGCATAAAAAATCGCCGAAAATTTTTAAAATCGGACAATAACCACGCCCACATCCCATATAACGGTAATTTAGAGAAATACAAAATCTTCGATAAATCAGTAAATATTGAAGCTAATTTATTCAAAATTGATGCTTGCAACAATTCTTTACCAAGAAATACGTTTATGGTAAAATTTTGGAAAATGGGCGTGGCACCGCCCACTTATGATCACATATAAGTATATCGGTAACCGTTCTACCAATTTGTACCAAACTCGGTGTGGTTATTGTGCTTGCCACATATAAGCAAAACGTTGAAAATTGTTGAAAACGGACTAAAATAACGGCCGCTTCTCATATAACGGTAAATTTCAGAAATGCTTGAAACTTCGATATTTCGAAATTGAAGGACGCTAATTTACTCAAAATTGACACACACCGGCTTACCATCTAGCGGAAGGTTTCGGAAAGGTGAAAAAACATATATTTAATACTTGCGCCTGGTATTTAATGTTCGGCTCCGCCCGAACTTAGACTTTCTTACTTGTTTTTTATATACGCTTATAGACTGAATTTTATTCAAATGGAGAACCTATGGAATGTAATATCTACTGAAGATGTGGAATCGCGTGGCCTACAGGTGTTTTGTAATGAAATACCTAAAAATCCTCTTCCTGAAGTAGAGTACTACTGGACAGGAAAAAAATACCTTATAGTATATTATGGAGATCAATATTTCAAATTAAAACCCCGTGTGGTACGGGAAAAACCAAATTTACTAATAAACAATTAAAATAAAAAAAAATAAATAATGAGGAAGAATTTTCGACCTTAAAGTAAGGAAAGTTGTTCTTTGATCCAGTGATGGATTTTTGGTTCAGTGTAAATAAAACGTCTATTCCTGAAACGACATCAGAAGCGCCTACATCTAATCCGAAAAAGTTCTGCACAACACAGGAAGCCATAGAAGCATTTGGCAAGATCTAATACAACAAGTAAGAAAGTCTAAGTTCGGGTGGAGCCGAACATTAAATACCCGGCGCAGTTACTAAGTATATGATTTTCACCTTTGCGAAAGCTACCGCTACACGGTAAGCCGGTGTGTATCAATTTTGAGTAAATTAGCGTCCTTAAATTTCGAAATATTGAAGTTTCAAGCATTTCTGAATTTTGCCGTTATATGAAAAGTGGTCGTAATTTGAATCTGATTCCAATAATTTTCAACGTATTGCTTCTATGTGGCAAGCACAATAATCATACCGAGTTTGGTACAAATTCGTAGAACAGTTACCGAGATACATATATGTGATCATAAGTGGGCGGTGCCACGCCCATTTTCCAAAATTTTATCATAAGCGTATTTCTTGGTAAAGAATTGTTGCAAGCATCAATTTTGAGTAAATTAGCTTAAATATTTCTTTATTTATCGAAGATTTCGTATTTCTCCAAATTACCGTTATATAGGAGGTAGGGGTGGTTATTGTCCGATTTTAAAAATTTTCGGCCATTTGGTATGCTGTAGCAAGACTAACAACTTTGCCAAGTGTGGAAGAAATTGGTTCAGCGGTTACCAAGATATACACATGTATCCATAAGTGGGCGTGGCTACGCCCATTTTCCAAAAATATATAATATTCTTATTTTTCGTCTAAAAAATATTGTAAATATCAATTTTGAGTGAATAATCTTCAGTAGTTACTAAAATATCGCAGCTTTCGTATTTCTGAAAATTACCGTCATATGGGAAGTAGGCGTGGTTATTGTCCGATTTTGCCCATTTTCAATACCATCCGTCCTACGCCCGAAGGAAGTGCACATACCAAGCTTCGTTAAGATATCTAAATTTTTACTCGAGTTATCGTGTGCACAGACGGACGGACAGACGGACGGACAGACGGACGGACGGACGGACGGACGGACAGACAGTCACCGCTTAATCGATTTCTCTTTTCATTCTGATCATTTATGTATACATTTGTCTATATCTATCTCGATTCGTTTTGCCTGTTACAAACAACCGTTATGTGAACAAAGTTATAATACCCTTGTGCACAAGTGCGCTCGGGTATAAAAA
>NW_016159699.1:40194-44104 GCF_001687245.7 Rhagoletis zephyria
TGTGACATCTGAGCGTAGTGTAGTATCATCTCCAGTAACAATTTCAATT
Source organism: Rhagoletis zephyria (assembly GCF_001687245.7). Lineage (NCBI taxonomy): Eukaryota > Metazoa > Arthropoda > Insecta > Diptera > Tephritidae > Rhagoletis > Rhagoletis zephyria. The sequence goes on from NW_016159699.1 coordinate 40,244, forward strand.
TCACCGTTACTTAAAATTTTCTCGAATGCAACCTGACGATACTCAAAACAAGAAATATTCAGTTTGCGTTGAAGGAAATCACTATCATATATACAACGAATTCTTAGCATAATATTATCCTCATATTGAAGCTGAAAATGTATATAAAAGGGATGTGAACTCTCAATTCTTCCTGAATTATTTTCCTCTTTTTATATTAGATCTTGTCTAAATGCTTCTATGGCTTCCTGTGTTGTGAAAAACGTTTTCGGATTAGATGTAGGTGCTTCTGATGTTGTTTCAGGGATAGATGTTTTATTTATACTAAACCAAAAATCCATCTCTGGATCAAAGAAAAACTTTCCTTACTTTAAGGTCGAAAATTCTTCCGAATGATTAAAAAATTCTCCTGAATGCGTAATTTTTTTGGAATGTGTAAAAACGTACACGAAAATATGGAACCGTGGATGAAATCTATCATTTTGAAGAAATGTTGGGCATGAAAAGGGCATAAAACTTCGTTAGTGCTGTTTCGTTCCCATTTTTCTTCATTTTGATTGCTGTTCTTCTTCAATTAAGAGACGTTTTTTTTTTTGGGTGTACGTCCTCTTTTAATCCATTTTGATCCCTTTGAGTCCATTTCATTAGTTTAAAGTTCAGTTTTAGGTTTATAGTATCATTACTAACAAGTTTTAAAGAAAACTTTATATTTTCAAATTAATTTTGACTCAAATCAATAAAAAGCCTCATTATATTTATTTTTTTATATCAATTGTTTATTAATAAATTTGGTTTTTCCCGTACCACACGGGGTTTTAATTTAAAAAATTGATGTCCATAATATACTATAAGATATTTTTTTCCTGTCCAATAATATTCTACTTCAGGAAGAGGATTTGTAGGTATCTCGTAACAAAACACCTGTAGGCCACGCGATTCCACACCTTCAGTAGATATTCCATTCCATAGGTTCTACATTTATATAAAATTCAGTCTATAAACGCATATAAAAAATAGAATATCGTGTATGTTCTGAAATTCGTTCGATTTGAAATCGATACGATTTTGGAAATATTTGTATGGATTTTTAAACATAAACCTCATAATTTGGTATTGGTGCGGATGATGTAACATCGCTGATGTTTCTGTTATATTTTGTACTGATGAACATATATGAAAATTAATGAAATTATATGAGTTTATCAGTTTAATATTTATTTGAAAATCTATAATTTCTATGAGCTAATGAAGTTATTACTTATATGAAAAATTATTGAAAACTCATAACTTCTATGAGCTAAAAAGTTTATTGCTTATATGAAAAAATTTTAACAGAGTCGAAAATGTGTGAGAAAAATACGAAATTTCATCAAAATAATGCATGCAAAAACCATTACATATTTCCTCGACTTTTTTTTGTACATTGGCAAAATCTATGAAAATTTGAAACTTATGTTAATTTAGAAACAAATAGGCATATGAAAACTAATGAAACTAACTTACATAAATTAATAAACGAGTTAATATAGATATTACTCGTATGAAAACTGATGAGCTTATATGAGTTCATCGATTTAATACTTATATTAAAATATATAGTTTTTATGAATTAATAAAGTTATTTCTTGTATGAAAAATTATAGCTTGTATGAGCTAATAAGACAATTACTTGTATGAAAACGAATGAACTCATATACAAGTTGATTTGTTCATTATAATAGTTATTATATAAATTTATTAAGTTCACAACATTTCTATGTTGTCTTTCTATGAAAAAACAATTACATGTATCAGGTCCTGATTCAGTATCATTATAACTCCAAGGACAGATCGTAAAATGTTTTCCATATATAGGTTTTATCCAAGACCCATTTTCCATCTGTTCCGTTAATATACATCCATTTTGTATAATGTTTCTATGATGATCTAATATATATTTAAAATTCCTTTCTAGAAATCCTTTAATTTCATCACTTTTCATATTGAGTTTGATTGTAGTATCTAGTTTAACCGTTATCTGTTTAATAGAACAGCCCTGTTTAGCAGCTAGCTGTCTAATAGAACAGCCTTGTTAAGCAGTTAGCTGATTAATAGAATAGTATACGTAGTTTATTATTTTATAAGTGATTACTTTCAATATAAATGATATAAAGGCCTAGTAAATATCTAATGTTTCTTACATGAACTATTTTGGTGAATTCTCATATCTAGAAATTTCATATTTTTCCCCCATACATTTTCGACTCTGATACAATTTTTCATACAACTAATAATTATACAAAACTCCATTTAAAATACAGTTTGTATTAAATTTATCAATTTGTACAATTTTCATTAATTTTCATGTAAGTACTTTTTTTATTAACTCATACAAGCTCCAAATTTTCATATAATAGTCTTATTAACTCATACAAGTAATAATTTTTCATACAAGTATTAAATAAATAATTGGTTCCAAATTTTCATAGATTTTCTCAATGTGCAAAAAAATCCGAGTAAATATCTAAAGTTTCTTGCATGCATTATTTTGATGAAATTTTATATTTATCAATTTCATATTTTATTTTTTTTCATATGTATATTTTCGGTTCTGCTAAAATTTTTTCATACAACTAATAGCCTTTTTAACTCATAGAAGTTGTGAGTTTTNCGGTTCTGCTAAAATTTTTTCATACAACTAATAGCCTTTTTAACTCATAGAAGTCGTGAGTTTTCATACTCGTATAAAATTTATTACCCTATACAAGTTATAATTTTTCATACAAGTATTAAATGTAGGAGCTGATATGAGTTCATTCGTTTTCATACAAGTAATTGTCTTATTAGCTCATACAAGCTATAATTTTTCATACAAGTATTAAATGTAGGAGCTGATATGAGTTCATTCGTTTTCATACAAGTAATTGTCTTATTAGCTCATACAAGCTATAATTTTTCATACAAGAAATAACTTTATTAAGTCATGGAAATTATAGATTTTCATACAAGTATAAAATTGATGAACTCATCTGGTTTCATTAATTTTCATATAAGTTCATCAATTTTCAAATAACTAATAACTTTATTAACTCATAGAAATTATAGATTTTCACCTATATATAAATATGAGTTTTCATAACAAATGGACTTAAGAACTTTTTTCAGTACGTCAAGCATTTTTAAATTTTTTTTTATATATTTATGTGGGTTCGTTATCGTCCACTTGGCATTAATATACTTATTAGACAAGCAATGATGATGAAATCAAGATCAAGTTTATTGTCATATTAATAAAAAGATGAGTAGACTGAGTAGGGAGCTTCGATGGGGCCACTCTGACTTATTCGGTTTAAGGTCTCACTGAAGTCTGCAGCGTCTGTTCACCAGTAGGTGCGGCTGCAAGCGGGTGTCTGCTTGGAGCAAGCGGCTCGCTATATAAACGTGTATTTGGTTGCGAAACCATCCCCGTCCCAGCAATGGGTTGTGCGCTGGGCTTGGGACCCGCCACGTAAAAACCACTTCCAGTGAAGAAGCAAGGCAAAGCCTCGGATGAGACCCCCCCTTATGATGACGACCACGGCAAACGTTTAAACGACTACGATTTGAGGGCATGCACCTGGAATGTCTGGACCCTTAATGGGGAAGGTGCCTCTGCCCGGCTGGTTGATGTCCTCGTAAGGACAAAAGCTGACATGACCGCCATCCAAGAAATGCGTTGGACGGGGCAAGGCAAACAATGTCTGGGGCCTTGCGACGTCTACTACAGCTGCCATGTAAAGGAGCGCAAATTCGGAGTTGGATTTGTGGTGGGAGAGAGACTCCGTCGCCGAGTACTGTCGTTCACCCCGGTGGACGAGCGTCTAGCCACAATCCGCATCAAAGCGAGATTCTTCAACATCTCGC
>NW_016159699.1:45178-48971 GCF_001687245.7 Rhagoletis zephyria
GACATAGTGCAGCGAATTAAAATACAGCGGCTCCGCTGGCTTGGTCATGTCGTTCGAATGGACACCGACGCTCCAGCTCTGAAAGTATTCAACTCGGAACCCGCTGGTGGTAGCAGAGGAAGAGGGAGGCCCCCACTGCGATGGAAAGATCAGGTGGAGAAGGACTTGGCTTCACTTGGCGTTTCCAATTGGCGTCAGTTGGCACAGAGGAGAAACGACTGGCGTGCTTTGCTGAACTCGACCAAAATCGCTTAGGCGGTTACAGCGCCAAAAAAGAAGAAGAAGAAGACTAATATCTTAATGTTTTAAAATCACACTACAACATGGGGCTTATCAGAGAAATTAAATATATATGTATAGCATAGAATTTTTTGTTTGGCTATTTTTAAATTCTCTTTAAATTTTCATTGATTTATTAAATGTGATTGACGTTTTGAAAGCCAGCCAATTTTTGAGTTCTTATGCTTATTAGAGAAATGATAATGTAGTATATAAACTTATCTCTTTATTGAGATGAGTTCTCATTTATCAAAGAAACTTGCTGTGAATAAGGTCCATTTTTGCAATAGTTTTTAAGTAAACTATATAAACATATATAAATTAAACAAAGGACGAAGGTAATCCTTTACTAAAAAATCTAATAATAATAGAAAAAATGTTTTCTAATTTTAAAATATATATACATATACAGACATGTTCTGTAAATCGAACGATTTTGAAATCAATATGATTTGCTAAATATTGATCGTTAATTCTGATGAAAAGATTGAATATTTTATATAAAAAATATAACTGAAACATCAGCGATGTTATATCATCCGTACCAATACCAAATTATGAGTTTTATGATTACAAATCCATACAAATATTTCCAAAATCGTATTTTTTATATACGTTTATAGACTGAATTTTATATAAATGGAGAACCTATGGAATGGAATATGTACTGAAGGTGTGGAATCGCGAAGCCTACAGGTGTTTTGTTATGAGATAGCAACAAATCCTCTTCCTGAAGTAGAATATTATTGGACAGGAAAAAAATATCTTATAGTATCTATAAATATCAATATTTTAAATTAAAACCCCGTGTGGTACCGGAAAAATCAAATTTATTAATAAACAATTAAAATAAAAAAATAAATATAATGAGGCTGTTTATTGATTTGAGTCAAAATGAATTTGAAAATATAGAGTTTTCTCTAAAACTACTTAATAATGATACTATAAACCTAAAACTGAACTTTAAACTAATGAAATGTACTCATTGTGTACGTTTTTACACATTCCAAAAAAATTACGCATTCAGGAGAATTTTTTAATCATTCGGAAGAATTTTCGACCTTAAAGTAAGGAAAGTTTTTCTTTGATCCAGAGATGGATTTTTGGTTTAGTGTAAATAAAACATCTATCCCTGAAACAACATCAGAAGCACCTACATCTAATCCGAAAAAGTTTTTCACAACACAGGAAGCTATAGAAGCATTTAGACAAGATCTAATATAAAAAGAGGAAAATAATTCAGGAAGAATTGAGAGTTCACCTCCCTTTTATATACATTTTCAGCTTCAATATTAGGATAATATTATGCTAAGAATTCGTTGTATATATGATAGTGATTTCCTTCAACGCAAACTGAATATTTCTTGTTTTGAGTATCGTCAGGTTGCATTCGAGAAAATTTTAAGTAACGGTGAAATTGAAATTGTTACTGGAAATGATACTACACTACGCTCAGATGTCACATTAATTGATATTAAGAGTTATAAAAATGATATTAACATGGAAATTTCTTAACTTTTAATAGAATGAGATGGATTTATTATATAAATATGAAATATAAATAGAATGCAAATGTAGTATATAAAAAGATTAATTTGATATTTGGTTTTCATTATGCAGCGGAGTGTGATCGATTAGGTAATAAAATTGGTGGCTCTAACATATAATTATGTTTGTAATTATTTAAATAGGTTTTCATTAGATTCTAAAAAATAATATAAATTTGTATAGAAATTCATACGACTATTTTTTAAACGAATTTAAAAAAAGCTTAAGCTATATAATGTCAGAGGAATATACGTTGGTTATAGATGTTCAGGGATTCTATTTTAATAGGAAATTTATTGCTAAAGCAGTCAGCATATCAACATATGATTCATATATAACAACGTTTCTTATTCAACTTCCTTTTAAAGAATCTAAGTTGATGATACGGGATAGAACAACTAATAACTGGTTATATCATAATCATCATGGATTAAAATGGGAAGATGATTTGGAATAAATTTTGAGTACTTTTTTAAGTCTACATCAGTAAGAGTTCTTCTTGGTAGCTTCATTAAGAGTTTTTTTTGGTATGGTTTTAAATATAATCCGAATCCCTTTTTATAAGGCTTTGAAAACATTCCTTTTCCCATTGAAATAGCTTCCATTGTATTATTATGACGTTTCGCCTCCAATAACTGCTCCTTTCCAGTTTTTATAGCATTGATTGTTTTAATAGTTCCTGCTGTACCACCAGATAGACTTCCAAGTGCTCCTAATGCTACGAATAAAGGCGCTATTGGGAGAAATCCTCCAGATTTAGGTAATGGTATTACACGTGGTGCTTTTATTATAGATTTTTTTCCTCTAAAAATATTATTTACAACCTTTCGTGAAATTGTTATTGCATCTTTTAAGTTATCGCCTTTTCGTTAAATTTTGTTTAGCACTTTTTAAAGCATGTTTGAAGAGATGATAACCAGTTTTTGCTCCCACTTTCTTAGTTTTACTATAAATGTCCCCCAAACCGAATTTCGTTTTTGTCTTCATTATATTTGTAACTAACCAAGAATTTGTTTTCTCACTAAGAGTTGCTATCCTTCGCTTTAACTCTTTTCCAGGCCTTCTCAATTAAATTTTTATCAGCAATATGTCGGTTATCTAAATCTTTATTGTATAAATATGATATATCATGTTCTCTACAAGCTGTGTCTAGTAGATTAATCCCTCGATATCCTCTTACTAAAAGTTTCCGTAGTTTCGTTCCAGGTTCACAAAATTGATAACTGGGCAAATGAAGTTCAACAGAAAGCTTATTGATTATATTATTTATAAAACCTTTTCCAACGACTAACGATTTATGAATAAACCTTTTTTCATAAATAACTCTCATATAAAATAATATTATATTCAAATAAATGCTGAAGTTTTTTAATAAATCTATGGTTCTATATAATTAAATTTTAAATTTCTAAATACCAATTCCACAGTTAATTTATATTCAAATACAATATTATTATATGATTTAGCATAAACTTCTATATCATACATCGCTTCCCTATTTGTTCTACTATAATACTTTAATTTAGTCTTAATATCTAAACCCCTTCTTTCATATTCATGTGGGTTTGATGTTGCTCCATTATGTACTCCTCAATTTCCCCGCCGCAAACGGTTAGAAATTTTCCATTTTCATCCTCTTCATCCCATTTTTTATTAAAAAAAAAAGCATGGGCTGCTCTGACTGGGATGCCCAAAACCTATAACCGAGGACCCTCATCTTCATCTTCAATACATATATAAGGGCTTTTCATGTCTTCAAAGCACAACATCTCCAATTCGAAATCGAAGTTGTACTCTCCATGATGATCGCTATTGAGGATTCGATTGATTCCAGGCATGATGTGTTTTATAAGTATCTTTAAACAAAGTAATAATTTCTAATGTACAGTATTAGCTTATTTATACATATTTCATAACTATATAAAAAGCATTGAGGTAAACTGTTGATAAAGAACATATTTAAATA
>NW_016159699.1:48996-79084 GCF_001687245.7 Rhagoletis zephyria
AAATAGTACCCTGAAATGCCAGCTTAATAGGATCGAGCCCCCCTAAATTTCATTCTACGGCGATGACTGAAGCACATTATTTTAGTTTTGTCGCTGATTACCAGTTTGTGCATAGAAAACCAGTGCCCTAAAATACTCAAATCATTATTAATATATACAGCCATATCTAGCATTGAATCCGCTGTAAAGGTGCAAGCCATATCGTCGGCAAATGCCACGGTTCTACTTCTAAATTTTTGTTGAAAAAGAGAGTTTATGTAGATTAAAAAGAGAACGGGTCCTAGGAATGAGCCTTGCGGCACACCCGAGTCTATTGTAACAAAGGAACTAAAGTTATTGTTTATTTTAACCCTTTGCTGTCTCTTACTTAAGTAAGAAGCAAACCAATTATATACAGACCCCCTTAAACCACATTTGTGTAACTTATCTAAAAGTATTTCATGATTTACAGTATCAAATGCCTTTTTGATATCTACAAAAAGAGATGCAGATAGTTTTCTATTATTTAGGTCCTCGTAGACATGTTTGCAAAATGAAGTGAGAGCATCCTCTGTGCTCCGACCAGACCTAAAGCCAAACTGACATTTGTTGAGAAGGTTTGTATGATTTAAGAAATTTACCACTCGCACTTTGACAACTTTAGAGAATGCAGGTAAGATAGAGATTGGTCTATAATTGCTGAGTTCTCTTTTATCTCCGTTTTTAAATATAGGGATGACTTCGGCCTTCTTAAGTTGCTCAGGGAAAACACCACAATCTACGCTGTTATTTATTAAGCGACATAGAACGTCAACAATATTATGCACAATTTTTTTAATGAAAAATATTTGAAAAGTTATCCCCAGTGCAAGCTTTGGAATTTTTTAGTGACATTACAGTTCGGTATATTTCGGAGGGACCGACTTGTTCATAATTAATGCTTGAGATTTGTGCCTGTTCCCTAGATAAACATTGACAAGGTGTCTCAGTGGTAGGTGGAACCATATTTTTTGTAACATTATGAAAGTAATGATTAAAGGCGTTAGCTTTATCAACATCACTTGTAATAGTATTTCCGTTTATAGTAAAATCAGCAAGGACCTCATTCTTTGTAGCCCTATTTAGTAATTCGTTAACAATTTTCCATTCTTTCTTAGCATCGCCTTTTTTTTTGGTGAATTCATTTATATAGTAGTTATTTTTTGAGTTTTCCGTTTCTCTTTTAACTACTGTACATAACTTCTTAAATTTCAATTTAAATTTCTTACTGTCCGGATTCTTTTTAATCTTTTTACGAAGCTTATTTTTCTGACGTACTTTTTTCAGCAAGCCAAAAGTCATCCAAGGTTTTAACATTTTATCTTTTAAATCTAATTTTGTAAAAAGTTTGGAACACATTCTAGTGTGCAGGGCTAATGTTTCGGCATAAATGTCATATGCTTTTGAAGGATCAGATTCCTGGTTAACATTTTTCCATTCCTCAAACCTTAATCTTATATTTAATGCATCAAAGTCAATTTTCAGATAGGTCACCTTATTTATTCCAAATGGTTTGCTGGAAACAGAGCGTTTAATGGGCTGTTTTTGCTTACGCGTAAAAGCACATTTAGCGCATTTAGCTCTAAATGCTACTCTAAATGTACATTTATCCATACAAAATTCGTCACCTAAATGCAACTAAATGCAACTCCATTTTTGCATTAAAAATCTAAATGCTAAACGCAACCCTGTGATCTTCCAAAATTTCCACGATTCGAACATGGTTTAATGAGAAAAAGTGGCAACATTGTATTTTCGAGTATACAGTCGCTAGCTGCGTTTCAGTGATCGCCGATCGAGATTTCATTTATTATTTTACATTATTTGGATAAAGAAAAGTTACGCAAATTCAACATCGATATGATGCTGATAGAAATCTGGATTAACTTGTGATCAACTCTGTTTGTTTTGTTTCCTAATTAAGTGTGGAAATTATAATTGACAGCACCGAAAAATGAATATATACACAAACAAATGTTTGGTTATGGTTAAAACAATTCAAGTTTTTGTATTGAATTTTCGGTTTAGAATTTATTTTTTCCTTTTCAGTAGGGATTTTATCTATTCCGTGAGAATTTATCGTAATAGATACGGATCTGAATAAGCGACTGGAACACGGCTGTTTGTCAAAAGCATACGATTTCGAACTCGGTCAATACAAGTTACAGAGTTGTTCACTATCCGAGTTTGCTTATTTATACATGATTGTAGACCAAAAGATGATAAAAGTGTTAGATATTTACTTACAGAGGTGGAGCCCTGCAAAATATTTAGATTCATATCACCTATCACCACAAGATTATCTGATTTGTTGTGTTTCAGAAGACTTTCTAAGTCACTTAAAAAAACTTCAAGAGCATTCCCGTGGAACCGGTTAATGCATATGAACATGAAGTTTTGATTATTTATTAGACAATTTACTTGCACTACATCAAAACTTATTAAATTTAATGCTTGGGTTGTGCAGCAAAATTCTACTTTGGAAAACACCGCAACACCACCAGCTGCATATTTATTGTTGCAGTTCGCAAACAAGTTGTATCCAGGGATATCAAAAAGAGATACTTCTTCTTCATATATCCATATATAAAGTCCGGCCTATTCTTTAAACAGTTCAAATTTGTGACGAAAAAATCAAAATTTTTCCGCAAGCTTCTTATGTTTTCTGAATTATGTAAAAGTTATCATTTTTGGGATTATTTGTAATATTTTCAAAGTTAACATGTTTGCAATCTGATAGTGAGGCGTTTAATTGGTTCATTCGTAGATCTTCATTTATTACATCAATCATGGTATTTAAGATTTACGACTAAGATTTAAGCTTAGGCAGATCTTCAAATGAGCCAATTACAATAGCCTTATCACCATCGTTTTTACGCATACAAATTTTTCCATTTGCAAACCAAACGAACTTAAAACCTAATTCCTTTTTAAGTTTTGTAGCATGTTTTAGTAATTTCCTATTCATATACGTTAAGTTCTCATTAATATATATTTTGTTATTGTTTTCATGTCCGAATAATTTTGAGCAAAGATTTTGCTTCATTTCATATTTCTTCTTCATAACTATTTTCTTAGTGTATCGAGAGACAAAGCTAACACATAAAACGTCATCTGTTTTTGTTTTGCTGTTTTTTACTTTTTTTCACGTAGCAGTAATCAATTTGGTCAGCTGATAAATTTAGATCCAGTCCATCGGTAAAAATTTTAAGAGCGTAGTTAAAAGCATTGTTATTGTTGACATTAGGAGTTCCAACAATTTCAACGCACTTAACCCTTTTCTCTTCTTGTAGTTTTTGAATGACAGGAAGAGCAGCTTTTATTGCTAGAATCTCATTATACACTAGTTCAAGTGTTACTTTCTGCAGTTGAGTATTTTTTTTCCGGAGCCGCTACCCTGTTTCGTTTGTGCTGCTGATTTGTTGGCGGTTTCGATGAATTGTTTTGTTCAGCTTGGTGTGGTTTGAGTGCGTTTTTCAAAGAAAATTCAAATTTTCTCTTTTCATTAATGCATGGATATATCCAATAACAGGCTGACTTCGAAAACGTATCAATACAATGTTTGGATATTATTATACTGCGGTATTCAAACTGTTTGTATATGCAGAGTTGCGACACGTTGCAACCATATACATTGCATATTTTAAATATTCAATATAGCAATGAAACATTTTTCTGAATTTTCCATTTTTAAAACACCAATGGTAATCAATAACAAACGAAGCATCAACTTTGTTTCTGCTGCGCTGATTGCTCTAGCGATGCGTTTCGATAACTTTTCGGATGCGTTTTGGAACAGTATACATTGTCAATATTTTGTAGTTCGGCGTTATGGAACATTATACTTCGTACGTATGCAAAGCAATTGACGTTTTGGAAGTCAGCCACAGTCATTAAAGTCGAATCACCATCTTATTAGAGGGGTATTCATGTGTGACACTTTACCCCGTAAACCATTTAAGAGAGAATGTGGAATAATAAATTTAGATAGTTCAAAGAGTCCGGGAACGCATTGGGTAGCTTACTGGAAAAACGATAATGAGATTGATTACTTCGATGGCTTTGGAAACTTACAGCCTCCTAAGCAAAAATAAAGTATTTAGGAAAAAACATTAAATATAATTATAATAAACAACAAAGCTATAATTCATATAATTGCGGACATTTGTGTTTAAAATTCTTATTATCAAAATAAATAAGTAATTATAAAACTTTCTTTTATTTCAAATTAAATTTTATTTGTTCTCATCATCAACATCAACAGGCCTTTCCATTCATATACATATACATATTAAATACTTAGCAATTACCTATGTGAACATAATTAACACACTTTTCTAGGGGTGGAGCATCTATATATGTATATACGTATGTACGTATGTACGTTTGCATATAGATGCATGTATGAGAATACGTATGTATTATGTATACCGATACACTTTACCAATTTTCAACATATAAACCACCTTGTATCGGATACCTTCGATATCCATCAGCGGTACACCCTGTGATCTATTCCGGTTCTGGACTCGGATTTGTCATCAGCGACATCTTGCGGCTTTTATCTGGGTTCGAAACTTGGATTTCGATCGGCGACATCTTTTGGCGGAGCAGCAAAGCTTACGGCAGAGCACCACAAAACCTTATAGCGGTTCTGAAACCGGAGCAGCACCAAACCATATACCGATTCTGGAACCGGTGCAGCAGCGCTGCTATTATCTCAGAATTTCGTTCAAGAACACCATATTTCAGAATTCGATTCAAAAATGCCCTATCTAACTTGAACATGTGGCTGTGCAGTGCCAGGTATGGCACTTTGACACATTTATTTCGATATTAAAATTTACACCGAAATTATAAACGCTAGAGTTGTAAAACTATCGATAGTGCTACCATCGATAGTTTCTATGTTTCAGAAAAAACTATCATTACTCGCTGATAGTTTCCAGCAATACTATCGATAGTGTCAAACGCTAACATCGATAGTACTATCGATAGTCAATGTAATGAAAAAAACTGTTCCAAATTAACAGGGACGGCATCGAAAAACAAAAAAAAACAAATATTGAAAATATAAACACACGTAGGGCCGTTTTCTTAAGTAACTTTTAACTTTAAAATTCACTTTATGTTTAAATATTGCTTTAACATGTATAGTTCTGTCTAAGTAAAGCATTTTATTATGAAATTTTATTTATTTATATACATATCTATTACTAAAGCTTACAATTAAAAATAAAATTATGAGCCTAGTAAAGAAAGCTTCTTCTTATGATCTATAACACATGGATGTGTTGGTCAATATTTTAGAAGCTCTACCAAAGAATCAAAAGGCCGCATTAGGCTTAAATTAAAGCTAGAAGTCTCGACTACTATCCCTGAAAATACCATCCCTACACCTTGACCTGATGGTCACTTATAATCATTTATTGAACAGCAAAACCTGATTATGTGCGAAGTTTGAGTACCCACCGCAATTAAACAAAAGGGGATAGAGCCTTCCACTTGGGCTGAAATTAAGGTTTGAACCTTCGACTACAATCGCTTAAAATACCATCCCTGAACCTTAACCCTAAGGTCACTTATAGTTATTTATTTAACAGCAAAAACTGATTTTGGCAAAACTTATTTATTTTTTTCAATAGCACAGTATTTATTCCAGTATTTTTATATTGTTAAATAAATGACTTTTACTGACCATCAGGTCAAGGTGCAGGGATAGTAGCCGAGAGTTATAGCTTTAAATTAAGCCCCAGTTAAAGGTTCTATCACCTTTTGTTTTTTGTGCCAGACCTTATAAAATATTAAAAAAAAACGCGATTTTTTTACACTTTGACCTCGTTTTTCTCAAAATCTGGAGCTGATGGAAACTTTATACTTACGGCCTCATAATCAGCATAAAAAAAGTCTATCAAAAACAGCTTTATAATTTGCCGCAACAAAATCACTGTTGCCTTGTTTAATGGTTGCTTATTATAAATTTTCATATATGATATATTTTGTTTAAATTTCGTAATATAATTTTATGATTTGTTTACAGCCAAGAAACATACAAACGTCAAACACCGATAATAGAAATGCTTTACTTCAGACATAGCCTTATGGTTTGAAGCAACGTTTAAATANGAAATTTTATTTATTTATATACATATCTATTACTAAAGCTTACAATTAAAAATAAAATTATGAGCCTAGTAAAGAAAGCTTCTTCTTATGATCTATAACACATGGATGTGTTGGTCAATATTTTAGAAGCTCTACCAAAGAATCAAAAGGCCGCATTAGGCTTAAATTAAAGCTAGAAGTCTCGACTACTATCCCTGAAAATACCATCCCTACACCTTGACCTGATGGTCACTTATAATCATTTATTGAACAGCAAAACCTGATTATGTGCGAAGTTTGAGTACCCACCGCAATTAAACAAAAGGGGATAGAGCCTTCCACTTGGGCTGAAATTAAGGTTTGAACCTTCGACTACAATCGCTTAAAATACCATCCCTGAACCTTAACCCTAAGGTCACTTATAGTTATTTATTTAACAGCAAAAACTGATTTTGGCAAAACTTATTTATTTTTTTCAATAGCACAGTATTTATTCCAGTATTTTTATATTGTTAAATAAATGACTTTTACTGACCATCAGGTCAAGGTGCAGGGATAGTAGCCGAGAGTTATAGCTTTAAATTAAGCCCCAGTTAAAGGTTCTATCACCTTTTGTTTTTTGTGCCAGACCTTATAAAATATTAAAAAAAAACGCGATTTTTTTACACTTTGACCTCGTTTTTCTCAAAATCTGGAGCTGATGGAAACTTTATACTTACGGCCTCATAATCAGCATAAAAAAAGTCTATCAAAAACAGCTTTATAATTTGCCGCAACAAAATCACTGTTGCCTTGTTTAATGGTTGCTTATTATAAATTTTCATATATGATATATTTTGTTTAAATTTCGTAATATAATTTTATGATTTGTTTACAGCCAAGAAACATACAAACGTCAAACACCGATAATAGAAATGCTTTACTTCAGACATAGCCTTATGGTTTGAAGCAACGTTTAAATATAAAGGGAGCTTTTCAATTAAAGGTTGCTTAAGAAAACGGCCATTAAAGGAGGAATCACAATGAAGGTATCACTTATAATAAAAAATTTACAAACTTAAAAAACTGACGCGCAGCTACATGGAGATTTTATTAATAAAATCGGCTGTGCTAGAGGTTTTAAACTATCGATAGTCAACTAGTACTATCGATAGTTTAAACTTTTTTGAGAAAAACTATCACTACTCATCGATAGGGGCAAACAAATAAAACTATCGATACAATCGATAGTACCATCGATAGTTCGACACCTCTAATAATCACATTCTTTTGTACCTACATATTAATGGACATACAATGTATTTAATATTTGTTGGATTTAAGTTCTATTTTGAGTAACTATTGGGCGTCATTACTTTTTCCAAATTCAAGAATTTTACCGCAATTCATTTTAAAATTTACTTTCATTTGGAGCCCACTTTTCTGCAATCTGGTTATAATTGAAGCTACTCGTAGTCACTCTACTTCCGAAATTCCGAAAAAGAAATTCTTCAATCCTTGGCCGGTTAAAACCATGGCTGTGTAGTACCCGGTATGGCACTTTTTCACATATATTTCGATATTAAAATTTACACCAAAATTATAAAGATATGTGCGAAAAAACGAAATCACAGAATTTAGTTTAAATTTTAAATTAGTATAATCGAATTGCTGAATACTTTGTTAAAATATTTCCATCCTTCATTCGAAAAACGTTGTAAATAAGAAATACATATGTATTAATATACAAATTAACATCCATTTATTTAATAAACACAATGGGTCGTATAAAACCTAAACAATTCATTTTACTTGAAATTTCACACTTTTCACTTAAATTTATTTGAACAAATTGAGTAAAAGTTCTAAAATTTTAAAAAGAATCATTTACTTAGGTTTTATGCATACGGACCAATGTACAACTTTGTATCTTGTTTTTATTTAAAATATTATAAAAATTTTATGTTATCGCATCTAGGTCATATAGCTTGAGCTTTGAGGTGTCACTTATCGGTGGAACGTGTTATACGCAGATATTGCTTGCAAATAACAATTTGCAAAACGGTATGCTTTGCGGCATAAACTCTAATTTATAATTAAGTATTGATTAGTGGTATTATTTGCAAATAAGCGCAACACGTTTCCATTTTTAGGTTCATACCAATAATTTCGTGCACTGAAAGAATTAGAATGAAAACAAAATTTAAGTCAGCAAAATGAATAAAATGTAGTGAAAGTAATGTTTAGTTTCTAACCTAAGCTCCATGTGTATGTACATATGTAACTAAATCGCCTATTAATAGGTTTGCATACATTCTACATGGTCCTCATTTTCTAGCTTAACTCCTTAATCTGTAATTATGATAAGAGAGTAGCCTTACAAAATTATAATTATAAAATCCTTTTTGGTGTCCAACCTAGTTTATCGAAAGTGCGAAAATCGCCATGTTCTTTATAATAAACATATTGCACCGTTATAGCGTCGTTTCGCATTTTCGCATCAAAGAGTACATTGCCTTTATTTATTTTTATATGGAAGAAATCCGCAAATGGCAATAAAATTCTAAAACGAAAATTTTTAGACACTTGATTCTTGCACTTTATTGTAATAGAATTGAGTGGGCTACAAAACTGAAAACTCAAAATCTTTCTAAAAAATCGAAAGCTCGAAACTTTTACGAAAGTTTGTTGAATTTTATTCAAATATTGCACATTTTTTAACTACTTTTATCTGGCTTTAATAATGTTCACAGTGGTTACTCCAGTCAAGCATTGGACTAGATCACTAGACTCGACTGGCATATAAGAATATAAACGGGGGATAGTTGCTAAAGCTAATAGTTTATGGAATGTATTTCTCCCTTTATGTTCATCGTTTTACGAAATATGTAGAAATTGAGTTTTATATTCTAATTTCATATCTTTTTTCAGAGCACTATTGTTATTGACTCTTCATCAAAAAGTTTGACTCCTGTTTGCCCTAATCCATTCAGTCTGGCATTCATAGCATCAGCCTACAATAAGAAATTTAGCCTTGCAGATCTGCGAATCAAAGCAAAACGTTATACGGAGTCATCTAATGATATCACGAATGACATCAGATCAGAGGATAACTAGTTCCAAGTGCAAATGTAAAAAGCAAGTCTATTAAATACAAAACTGAAGTGACCACCAAGATCATAGGTGGTGATTTCCTTCAAAATTGTAATTATTTTTCAAACTCCAATGAAGAAAATTCGCTCTTTTACTATAAGTCTGCCACATCTAAAAAAACATAACAAAAATAATGCTTAAAAGATCACGTTTCTCTAAATGGACTTAAAAGTAGAAAATAATTTTTCGTAAGTCCTATAGAATTTGTTTCGATAACTTTTGATTTTAAAACTTTAGCCAAAGTCATTAGAAACAATGTGTGTGCATGTAATAGACTGTGAGGACAAAATATCCGCGGAATTTAGCTCACACGAATGCCTACCCCTACACCAGCAACAACAACGATTACAGCAACGTCATCAACACGGCAAATCAACACAAAAGACCGTAACAACACTCCTTGGCGACACCATCACCATAGCAACGCAACATGTAGCCATACGACCCAGTAATACAAAGAATACTGCCTATAAAGAAGTGACTCAGCAACATACCAGTCAATCAGCACGAAGCTATGCTTGTGAACGCACATCAGCAGAGCCCTGAAACAGTAGCACCGACCCCGTCCATCAGAAAAACGCCGGAAGAATATCGCGGACGTCACCCAGCAGCAGCACGCCAACAGAAAAACACCGTTAGGAATTTGTATACCGTTATTCGTATTGTGTTTGTAGAAAATCAGAATTACCACATTATAGAGGATAAGAATAATTAAATAAAGTACTATTTGCAAAGGCCCCACAATAAAAATTTATTGTAACAGACCTTGGGCATGGCGGATATACCCCAGCATAGAAATAGAAGCGTCGGGGCCTTCTGAGAAAAGCGCTTCCTTACAATTGGCGCCCGAGCAGGGGTGCTGCAAATAGTACACTACCAAGGGAATATTTGCAAACCAGCCATGAAGGAACCAGTGAGCATAGCGGTGCTGCACAGCGCATCTAAAGAGCAGTTGGTGTCTATCACCCAGGGACTAAGCATCGAACACACAGGCCCAACTCCAGAGATACGGAAACGCATAGCGGCATAGGCCACCAAAGCACTCGTCGACCCGGAGCTCCAGAAGCCCCACGACGAGAAATAGCCAGACTCGTTGGTGACGACCCTATGATGTCACCACCCCAGCCAAGACAGGCATTTCAGCAGTAACCATCAGCGCGCAGATCAGCATCGTCTAGAAACACCGAATAATACAACGATGAGAACCCCACCCCCTTCAATAGCTGCGACTCGAACTTTTCATATCGAAAAGTACGGCCGGTCAGACATACGTACAGTAGAGTGCTGCCGGCGACGTCAGGGAAACGAAAGAGGGCTTCACCAGGGAACAGGCACGATGAAGCCCCCGAGTACAGCGCCGAACAACCAGTAATCTTTAGGCAGCAACACGGCCGCCTCTACACCCTAATACCGCTGAGTGGAGAGCTCGCGGAAGCCGTCGTCGAAACAGGCGCCTCCAGGAGTTTTGTATCCGTCAGCTTGGAGGAGCACATGGTTAGCTCAGAGAGTGGCGTAAAAATAACAATGACCATGGGGATCCTCATGGTCGGTGGCACTAGGAATCAAATATCCGAGGCCGCAAAGACCGTAGTCCGCCTCGGGCGGACGACCCACAATGCAGTACTGCCTGTCATTGCTGGAGCAATGGGGGACATCATCCTGAGCCTGGACACACAAGGAGAAATGGAAGCTAAGATGTCCTGCGGTGGCCACTGAATCATATTGACGGAGCCACCAATACAACCCACGCTGACGATACCAAGTGACCCACACCAACCACCGAGGACACTGAACTACCCGTTATGACGAGAAATCGACCACCAAGGCGCATCAAAGGAGGCGCCGTACAAGACGAAGGTCCACAAGGGAGAGGGTCAACAGAATAGGAGACGAAGACTCCAACCAGGAGGATGAGGCAGTCCGCATACGCAAATTATTAGCAGAAGAATTGCAGAAATTCGAGGCTATGAGTGGAGTAGCTATGGGGGGGCGCACCGAATCGTTATGACTGACGAACGCCCCATCAAGAAGCGATACTTCCCGCGTAACCCTGCAATGCAATCTATCATCGACGAGGAAATCGCCGAGCTACTCCCGAAATGATGTATCGAGTCGTCTCGCAGTCCTCACAGTGCACCGATCGTACTATCCCGGAAGAAAAAAGGCAAGTGGCGCCTATGCGTAGACTTCCGCCAGCTCAACTCCCGATCAGTACCGGACGCATACCCCGAGGATACAGCACATATTGGACAAACTCCGCCAGGCGAAGTACATCAGTAGTCTATACCTCAAGAACGGATACTGACAGATACCCCTGGAGCCAAATATCCGGCCGTACACAGCCTTTACCGTACCGAGACGCGGTCTGTTCCAGTGGCGTTCGGCCTACATTCCGCAACCGCCACATTTCAGATAGCGTAAACCAAGTCATCGGTGCAGAGATGAAGCCCTACACATTCGCCTACCTCGACGACATAATCCACCTCCGACGAACACGTGAAGCACTTGCGAGAGGTACTCCGACGACTACAACTGGCCAACCTGCGCATTAGCCCCGAGAAGTGTGTTTATTTTAAAGGATCTCCGGTACTTGGGCCACGTCATTAGTGACTAGGGCATACATACCGACCCCGACAAAGTCGCCGCCATCCAGGAACTAAAACCCCCGACTAGGGGTGTTGCGTTACCATAAAAGTATCGATAACAGTATCAGAAGCTAAGTATCGATACAAATATTGGTAGTGGTATCGGAAATAAAATATCGATATTTTATCCTTTTGATATATACAGTTTTTGACGTAATATGGATGATACAGTTGATGAAAATTAATAAGAAATCTTTAGCAACTGAAGTGCGTAATAAACAAAATATAAAAACTAGCTCAATTTCATCAGGCAATCAGTAAATCCTTTATATACGTTCTATGTACGAAAATTTCAGATTTTTCAAGCAGACGTTGCACTAAGCCGAGCTCCTTTCAATCTTGCTAATGTGACTCCATACTTTACTTTTCTGCGTAAAAGCAGAAAAACAGAAATATACTTAAATAGAATTCTAGGAGCAATATGGCTTGTATGAAGATGATATTGATATTGATGTTTTTATGATACATTAAGCGGTATCGAAAGAAAATACCCATATGGTTATGAATAGTATCATCATCTTAGTATCGAATACCGATTTACCCAGTATCGAAACCAAAGTAGGAGGTTCGCCAATACCTCGGGATATCCTGCTGGTATCGCCGGTTCGTACCCGACTTCGCTACGCTAAGTCAAGCACTCACCGCCCTTCTGAAGAAGAGCAAACACTGGCAGTAGGGAACTGAACAACGGAAAGCGTCCGACGTGATCGAGCGAAAACTCACCGAAGCCCCCATAATCGCTTGACCAGACTTCAGCAAGAAATTCATCCTGCAGACGGACGCGAGTAATTTCGGCTTAGATGCGGTACTCGCGCAGGAGTTGGAAGGCGGTGAACGGGTAATTGCATACGCCAGTTGCAAGCTCAATAAGGCAGAATGGAAAAGAAAAGCTTAGCCATAGTCTGGGGAATACGAAAAATGAGGTCCTCTCTAGAAGGATACCGATTTAACGTCATAACTGACCACATGTCACTAAAGTGGTTAAATTCCATGGAAATCCCCTCAGATCGCATAGCGCGATGGGCCTTGGAGCTGCAGCAGCACACATTCGACATAGAGTACCGCAAAGGGAACCTCAACTTAGTCGCGGATGCATTGTCTCGACAACCACTAGAAACGCTACTACGAAGAACAGTGGAGGAACCACGATGCAAGTGGGGGCACAGGCGCCTGGATGAAGTACGTACTAACCCGGAGAAGTACATTACATTACGGAGAAGCCGATTACATGATACAGGAGGGACAGCTCTATCGCCATATCCCATGTTAATTCCAGGACCAAGTCCCCTGGAAACTGTGTGTGCCAAGCCCCTTCCACCAACGAGTACTACGAGAAAACCATGGCATACCGAGCGTTGGACACATGGGTATTCTCCGAACTATAGCATGGATTGCCAATCGGTATTATTTGCCAGGAATGTTTCGCGACATCAGCCGGTACGTCCGTCAATGTGAGTCCTGCCAGAAGTGCAAAGAGGGACAACACAAACCAGTCGGCAAAATGCTCTCGCAGGTTGCGCAGGAACCTTTCGCCACGGTATGCGCCCACTTCATTGGACCCCTACCACGGTCCACGCATGGCAACACCATGTTTCTGGTATTTTTCGGCCGATTTGGCAAGTGGGTCAAGTTGGTCCCTATGAGACAGGCTACGGCGGAAGGACTTCATCGCGCGTTTAGGGAGCGCATCTTCGCCCGATGCGGTGTACCCAAGGTTTTCATCTCAAACAATGGAGTACAATTCGCTAGCACACTCTGGCAGCGCTACCTCCAAGAGGTGGGGGATCACCAACAATTTACGGCCCCATACACCCCCAAAGAAAACCCGACGGAACGCGCCATCCGCACAGTAAAGCGGATTATCGCACAACTTACGAAGACACAACATAAGCAATGGGACGACCTCCTTCCACAAATCAAACTCGCCGTAACCGCGAGCGTCACAGCCTCCACTCTCTTTGATGAAATAAATGTCGGAACAGGCGCAATGGCTCTAACAGCTGAGGAAGAAGCCACGAGGATTCAGGAAGCATTCATTACAACCTGCGTCGCTGAAAGTGGAACCCAAAAATCGGTGAGCTAGTCCTCGCTAAAGAACATCACTTGTCCAAGGCAGCAAAGGGTTTTGCGGCAAAACTAGCCCCAAAATATGCCGGCTCCTACCAGATACTCAGATACGTGCCACCAGTAATCGTGGAAATATTGGAAACCGACGACGGGAGGACTAAAACGGCGAACATAGCCGAACTGAAGGCATACAACACGGCCGAAACCGCAACAACCTAGTAAAACAACAAAAATGGGGAAGGGGAAAAAATAAAAATAAAATAAGTTAATTTTAACTACAAAACATAAAATTTGCAAGTCCGTCGCGCCAGTAAAGGTAGTCCTATCACCATCGACCAGCGAACCATCGCCATAGCAGCTTTCACAAACGTAGCACGCGCCACCCTCGAAGTCGCCACCCCAACAGAAGACAACCGACACAACGCCGCCTTGGCACCCACTTTCTTTGTTGGGAGGGTAGCGGCAGACCACGACACTACACGCGGACAAAACTACGTCCGGCAGTAGCTCTCCCAGCGGCAACACAACAAGCGACAGCTCAACAAGCGACAGGTCATCGAACACCAGCACTACCAACAACAGCCCAGCAGGCGATAGCCCAACTATCGACAGATCGTCCAACAATGAAGCTACAGGCAACCAAGACACCGACATTGACCACTAGCCGTCGAGCTATCCTCGTACGAGGAATGACCGCAGCAGTCGACAAGGGCCCGCGATTAATATTATCGCCAGGACCAGGCGGAATAACCTTATACCTTATCCACCACTGGCTACGCAACATCGAGCTCTTCGACCAACGGGTTATCCTCGCCGCACACAATGTCGCCAATCATTGGTACCTGCTCGCCCTCCCCAACCAGGAGGTGACCCACCACATCACGGACAGCGAATGCTGGAACGACCTATATATCAGGGTGGGCGACTACAGATAAGTGGGAGTGGTGACATACGCGGTAAAGGAATGACGGGAGTTCCTCCGGCGGGAATACCGGCAGCGATACCAGCAGGAGGCCCCCAACATGCAGGAGTTATACCTGGAGGTGCCACAACAAAGCAACAACAGCGACTATGGAATATACGTCGTGGAGAGGGTCGAGAGGGTGATGAGGTGCATAGGACGCGGAGAAGGAGGGCCGTTCACGGTGGCCATAGCAGACCAAAAACGCGCGCACATTATGAGGGTGTTTCAGCAACCACCGAGATGCTGGTGACGGTGGTAGTGCCGTCACCAGTGCGACCATCGGAACCCCAGAGGCAACATCACCACTATCTTCACCGCCACACATACCAGTGCCACCAGAGGTAGTATCACAGTCACCGTCACCGCCCCGAGCAGCAACGTCGTACGAAGCAGTGTGACCACCACGATGCTTGTCAACACCACCACGGGGACAAACGGTCATTCCTGCCGACTGACAAGAATGATAGAATACAAGATTGCGCCCATGAGAGAGTGTAATTTTTGCGAGACATCATCTTGGTGCAATTGCGGGAGAGAAATGCTAAAAGGCATAGAAGAATATGTAAACAATGCAAAAAAATGTCTTAATATTAATATTAAATGGTTAAATTTCGCAGAAATCAATAGATATACAAAGATTAGTTAATTAGGAACATAATATGCAATAATTTTGGACTTGTAG
The DNA here is from genome assembly GCF_001687245.7 of Rhagoletis zephyria. Taxonomy (NCBI): domain Eukaryota; kingdom Metazoa; phylum Arthropoda; class Insecta; order Diptera; family Tephritidae; genus Rhagoletis; species Rhagoletis zephyria. Next base: position 64,610 of record NW_016159699.1, read on the forward strand.
CCCTTTAGGTAAGTACGATTTTTAGCACATGCCAGATGTTGAAAAAATGCCTGTATAAACAATGTTTGCAATTTGATCTAGACCAAAAGGAAGTTGTGCAGCAAAGTGAATTTGGATTCGCCACAAAGCATACATTGTAAAAAGCCATGCAGACTGCATAGTTATATTTGTGGACGGTAGACAACCACTACAAACTCCACAGCTTTGATTTGACGACTTTTGTACCATATCCGAGAGGACGTATGAGTGTGGCTTCTTTGGAAATAATTATTCTATGTAAGTAAAACATAATTTAAGCTGAACTTTTAAATGTATTATAATTTGGGCACTGTTTTTTATTAGGTAGGTAACAGCGCGGTAAAATTCCGCATGAATTAGCGACTGGCGACTTTATCCAGTGGTGCTTTGCCTCATATCAGCTTTAAAAAGAATCAGGTACTAACAAAAATAAGTAGGTGGTGAAGCCTATGTATGTATTTACTATAGAATCTGTTTTGTATGTATGGCAATATCAGCAAACTAAACCAGCAGCTCTCTACATTCACCAAGGAAATATAACTACTAGAATGCACCAAGGAAAGGCCACCATAGTTCCCTGTAGATGCTCATAGCTCACACACATAGCACATCGTTTGATTTGGTGTTTAATGCATCTCCTCGCCGGCAGAACTTCGTCCACTTTGTCGCGAAGTTTGCGTCCGTAAGAAATGAAATAAAACTTATATCGCACGCTTTCCGTTTGTTTTCACCATTACACTTTGCCCCTGCACACTTCATTCTACTTTGTAATGTATCAATAATTGTTTAAAACAACGCAGAAATATTAACGCACAAATATTAAAATTGTAATTTAGTTTTTGATGTGTATACATCTTTGGTTTCGGTAGGGGTAAAATTTGCGAAGCTGTAACGCATATCCCAGTAGAAAATTTCGAAGGGCTTAGCATGTGTATTGCAGCAGAAAGTTTTTAATTTCATTTGAAGCGCCCTGTGATTACCTTCTAATGCAAGTGGTTGTAAATTAAGTTGCATAGTTTTAGGCCTTGGCTGAATTCGCCTTGAGGTTGTGTTACCGGAGCAGCTGAGATTTTCGCCTCTGTGATTCTTATGTCAAAATGATGTGTTGGTTGTAATACATACTGTATACTCTTGCTATCACGTTATGAGAATTCGCCTATAAGTTTGTATGTACATACATACATATTTTCGCAAAGAGAATACGAGAGTAAGAGGAAATGAACAAATAAAATTGTCTTTCTTCAACTTATGTATATGTATGTACATATGTAGTTTGCCAACAAAAGTTCGTAAGATGTACATTCTTATGTATTACTGGACAGCGATCAGCGAGCCAAGGCGAATTCGCATAAGTTGATGACATTAGGCCAGGTGATTAAGCATTTCAATTCGCTTTAACAAAACATTTCTTAACAAGTAAATTTATATTCGGCCTGTTGAGAATGAATTCCCAAAGTAATTTGAATGCGGTAGCAAACACATCAAAATCAAATTCCGATAGCGATGATAGTAACAACAAAGATGGAATTGGTATTGAGATAAAACGCGTACGGGAAGCAGCGTACATAAAGGAATGTCGAGCTCTAAAAAAACGCAACACCGATATTGTACACGATCAAGTTAGCGCTAAAATATCGAGAGCACTGGAAAATGATAACGACTCTATTCCTTCATGCAGCAATATGATTCGACCAGTCGTAGTTCAAGTGGAAGTACATGAACAGCAGTTCACATCACAGCCTTCTGCTATAACAATTGAAGATTCAACGCCTAATAAATCTTTTAATATATTGCAGCGAAGAAGAATGAAAACAGCCGCACGCGTGCGAAACTTACGTGAACGAAAAAGAAACAGTGCAGCTGCACTAGCCTCAATCCAATCTATTGAAATAGAAGCAATATCTGAATCTATGGGAAGAGTTCAAGATCGCAGAAAAATTTATGAAGTAGATGAAATTATCGTGCAAATGACTCCACCTGACCAGTCAGCCCTCGCCCATGCAAGTCCAGAACCAGTTGAATGTTCATCAAACCATGATGTTGAAGAACACATAACGCAACAGCAAAGTATTGAACCTAATGTTCCATATAGTCGTTACTCTCGAGACGCTGTAGCCCATGCAAAATTTAAAGACATGTTTTTAGACAATAATTTTGGAGTGGAATGTAGTGTATGTGATAGGCTGTGGTACGAAAATAGTCTTAAACCTGTTCCACCCAATTCTTTTACTATTCTCTTAGCTGAGTTTCCTAGTCTCAATTTGAGTATGGCGCGAGTATGCCTTACTTGTAAAGCTTCCTTGCGGAAAGAAAAAATACCAAAATTTTCAACATCAAACGGATTCAAGTATCCGCCACGGCCACACAATTTACCAGAACTAGATATGATCACAGAACGTTTGGTGTGCCCGCGCCTTCCGTTTATGCAAATCAGAAGGCTTCGACATGGTCACGGTCAATATGGGATTTTAGGTCAAGTTGTAAATGTGCCAGTTTCAGTCAATACTATGGTTACTTGTCTTCCACGAGAACTTGACGACGACTATTGCATTAATGTCCATATAAAACGCAGAAAAATTCACAAGTCAAGTTACCTGTTTGGCTTTGTTCAAAAACGCGTCGTCAAGCAGTGGCTGCATTTCTTGATCGAGACCCCACTCTACAAATTCTACGGCATCAAAATTAACGCGTCGTTCTTTGTACTCAACCCTGCACTAGATCATTCCACCGAAGATTTAAGTGAAGAAATCGACATTGAAGATAGTCTGCACGCTCAACAACAAACGCTATTATGGAATGAAGATAGGTATTTAAGAATAGCTCCGGGAGAACACGAACTGCCCGTAAGTGTTCTTTTTGATGAACATTGCGAAGAACTAGCGTTTCCATCAATTTATCTCGGTCAATTTCGTGTTTTTAAGGAAGGACTTAATGTAACGCCATACATGATGGCATCCAGTGAACTGCGAAGAGCAGATAGACGTGGTGTGACTCCTCAGCATTTGCTATACATGGCGATGAAAATTTTACGTATCCGTACACGAGATGCAATGACTGTTGCTTTCAAATTCATTGGAAAAAATACAAATCTCACTCGAGCCCAAGTAGAATCGGCTGATTTCATTGATGGATGTCTTGAAACTAATTTGGCTTTTCTACGATCGATACCAAACTCCACATATTATTGGGCACAACGCAAGCGTGATCTTTTTGCAATGATTCGTCAGCTAGGAAAACCAACATTTTTCTTAACTTTAAGTGCGAATGAAATCGGTTGGCCAAAATTAATAAAACTGCTGTATAAACTTAAAAACAATGGATTAAATATTGATTCGAAAGAACTCGAAAATATGCATTTTAACTTAAAAGCTACACTCATCAATGAAGATCCTGTGACATGTGCTATCCACTTCAATAAACTTGTGCAAGTTATCATCAGCATACTTCAATCAATGCGTTTCAGTCCGTTTGGTCAACACTACGTCAAACACTATTTCAAAAGGATAGAATTTCAACACCGAGGAAGTCCCCACGCTCATATACTACTATGGTTAAATGAATCTCCAATCGATGCTCTGGGACAAGAAAGGGCTGAGGCTGAGGCATTGATTGACCGCCTAGTTTCTAATTCTCCAGCTGAAGCATCGGGTTTCGAAAAACTTCAACGGCATAAACACACGTTTACCTGTTACAAAAGGAATTCAGACTCTTGTCGTTTCGAAGCGCCATTCTTGCCATCTCGATCAACTCACATACTTGAGCCGATGCCAAAGACTGACATACGTCGCGCACCATATTCGATTATTTACAGGCGAATCCGGAAAGCCCTAGAAGAGAATGATTATCCTGATTTGGACGTCTTCTTGCGAGAGAACAAAATAAATTCGTATGATATGTACCTTAACATATTGCGAGCAGGGATAAATAGACCACGAGTGTTTTTAAAGCGAGAAACTAAAGATAAATGGATCAACCCGTTTAATCCATTCATCCTGAATGTTCTGGGTTCAAATATGGACTTTCAATTTATCATCGAGGAGTACTCTTGTGCAGCTTATGTCGTTGAGTATGTCAATAAAACAAACAGAGGCATAAGCAATCTTCAGCGGAAAATAATTGAAACCATGGACGAGCATCCCGATTTTGACATAATAGAGATAGCGAGGAAATTGAGTGTCGACATGTTAAATTGTGTAGAACTTTCAAGCCAAGAAGCAGCGTGGTACCTTCTCGGGCAAGATATGTCAAGAAGCTCCGTTAAAGTCGTCTATATTCCAACTTCATGGCCTGTTGAACGAGAACGTGTTCGAAAATCTAATAAGACATTGGAAGAAGAAAATTCCGAGCAAGATTCATGTGACATTTGGCTTGAAAACTGCTTCGATAAGTATCAAAAGAGACCACAAGAATTAGATGGTATTACTTTAGCTCAGGCGGTTGCGCATTATACTATATCCAAAACAAATGAGTGGAAACGACGTCAAAATCCGCGTGTTATTCGGTACCGAAACTATGACATGGCTGCTGATCCAAATGAGTACAAACGGGAAATGGTAACATTACATTTTCCTTTTCGTAACGAGGAAAATGAAATCCTCACCGAGAAAAAATTTATTCAAATTTACAACGACAACGATGTGCTCATAATGGAACGAAGACAGGAATTTGAGTCATATGTGGATATCGCCAAGACAATTCAAATTTGTCGTGAATTATGTGTTGAAGAAGCTAACGAGGAAGGAGAAATTACCAATGACATTAATATGCTGGCTGCACATATACACGATGTAGACCCTTACGCTGATATTTTGGCCAATGCTCACTCGGACGCCAACGCAGACTTAAGACTAGCGACGCTGAACCGTCTTGGCTCAATAGTGAAGAAACGCGAGAACATCATGGATAAAGACGACTTCAATCACCTCTTACGCTCAGCTAATTATCATCAAAAAGGACTCCTGCTGCATGTAATTTCGCATCTCTTGAACAACGAAACTGAAGAACCATGGCAAATTTTTCTGACTGGTCCTGCTGGTTGCGGGAAAACATTCGTTATCAACTTACTTCGAGAAATTTACAACCGCTTCTCTCGCACCGATGGCTATTGTAATGCATACCTGGCTTGCGCATCAACAGGGAAGGCAGCCATAGCTATTGACGGGACAACGGTTCATACTGCTTTCAAAATCACTATCGGAAGAACGATGCCACTGTCATTTGAAGTCGCTCAACAATATCGTAGCTTATTCAAGTATATTCAGTGCATCTTAGTCGATGAAGTCAGTATGATATCGGCGGAACTAAATGAAAAGATAGACTCACGATTAAAACAGATTACGGCTATTGATTCTTTCTACGGTGGAAAAGACATTTTCCTCATAGGTGATTTATGACAATTACCAGCTGTCCGTGCAACTCCCATTTACAAGCAAACAAAATATAGTATGGCGGGACCGACATTATGGCGGAGTTTGGGTTTCTACGAACTAACCGAAGTCATGCGTCAGGCGAACGCCGATTTCTCACGATTGCTGACAAAAATTGGGAATGGTCAAATTTTGGATGCGCGAGAGCTGGCTTTAATTGAGTCTCGCTTCTTCACTAAAGAAACTGCCGATGAACAATGTCCCAATGGCGTACGGCTGTTCTTCAAGAATCACGACGTCGATATCTACAACAAAGAGATTCTGAACGCTAGTGCTGACAAAGTGTTATCAGTAGCGACCGATATGTTTAGCGGCTACAGTAGCGCTGAGCAGTTGTCACATGTTCGACAGCAGCTGCACAAAAAGGTCGTTTTAGATACCGGTGGACTGCCATACGAACTAACGCTAGTTAAGGGTCGACCGTATATGATAACGACTAATATAGACGTCGCTGATGGCTTAGCAAACGGAGCCATAGGATTTTTGGAATTTATAGAATACAAAAACAATATTCAGGTTGATGATAACGTCGACGTGGTCAACCCTGACGATAACATCATTTTAGAGAACGATACAGTGAAGCATCTATGGTTAAGATTTCCTGGAACTTCTAAAATCGGGCGAAAATTGAAGATACTATCTGCTGGATACATGCAACGACATAATATAGAGGAAGATTTAGTTCCCATCGTACGCAGGAATTCTACAATTTATTTAAATACGAATCGAACCATCAGTGCTAAGAGAAATCATTTTCCCCTTATTCCTTCCAGTGGCATGACGATTCACAAGTCGCAAGGAGGCACTTTTGACCAGGTTGTCTATTTATATGAAAAGTCCCATGACCAACAACTCGTCTACGTCGCTCTCTCTAGAGTCACAAGTCTACAAGGACTTTTCATTATCACACCGAACAATAATTCAACATTTCATCATGGACGAAGAACCGCACAAAGCTTACTTGCACTCCAAAGCGAATTTGCAAGGCTTGCAAATAATCCTTTGCGTACGCGTCAAGACACAATATTACAGTTACTGCGTGCGCCACAAACCTCTACGTCCTTTCTCGTATTTAACTGCCAAAGTCTAAGGGCACACAGCAACGATCTCACAGATGCAGTGACACAAGAGTGTACGTTCCTATTGCTCAGCGAAACTTGGCTACGTAATGATGAGCACATATCCGTTCCAAATTTCGATTGTTGCGTACAGTTTAAAAGGGATGGTCAACGGGCTGGCGGTGTGGCAATATACCAAAAAAAGCAAACAGCGCATGTCAGCACACCACTCAAGGATATTACGTGTCGTCAAACGCCAGAGTCAATGATCGCAACAGCAGTCGGTGAGACCTGTGCAGCTGAATGCGTCATGCCCTACGGTCAAAAGATCCTCGTTGTGGTGGTATATATTTCACCCAATCAACGAGTATCCGAAATTATAAAATTTCTACATTTTGTTCTTTTGCCATACACGTCTGTGGAATCCGATGAATTGCAAGGAAATTTCTATCAAATGCCGATAATACTGGGAGGTGACTTCAACGTAAACTTCGCGACGGATGAGGCAGAGCCACTGATTATATTTTTAAAAGAAAAATTCAATTTAGAAATAAATACAAATAGAAATACTCCAACAACAAATTCAAAAACTGTAATTGATGCGGTATTTTCAAGATATATTAACACCCTTGAGTCCCAAGTATATATATCATATTTTAGTTATCATCGACCAATAATTTCATGTATTAAAATAATTGAAAATGCATAAATAAAAATTATAAGTCAGCAAAATGAATATAATGAAATGAAATTATTGTTGGATTTCTAATATAACAAATACTTTGCCGAGACGTACGCATATGTATACACATCAAACTTCATGAGTACCTGGTACTCACGCCTTTTTTTTCGAATGCTCACAATCAACAATTGCACCAAGATGACGTCACGTACACAGCTGATTCTGTCAAAATCACAAAGAGGGGATTAGCGGTACCGCGATGGGCGCAATCTCTCTTTCTCTCAATCGTCGACGGACCAGCGCTGGACCAGTTCCCGGAAATCACCGAGGGGGTCCGGAAGGCTTTACGCGACATCAAGGAGGGGACCTGCATTTCCCGCGCGAGGTTCGGCACGGCAAGCTACCAGGTAACTATATACCAGTGGGTCGCCGGTATAATCCCGAAGCACCGTAAAATTTTATCCCGCCGAAGAGGGGGGGGGGACTGTGAGGACTAAATATCCGCGGAATTTAGCCCACACGAACGTCTAGCCCTACACCAGAAACAACGACTACACCACCAATAACAACGACATCAACACCGACAAGACACCGTATCAACACTCCTTGGCGACACCATCACCATAGAAACGCAACATTTAGCCATACTATTCCGCAACACAAATAGTACTGCCTATAAAGAGTGACTCAGCAACATACCAGTCAGTCAGCACCGAGCTGTGGTCGTGAACGCACAGCTATTAGCGAATAGCTCCGACTGGTATGCGGTTCGCCACACAAGGCTTGCCTATTTAAAAGTAAAGCGCCGTCACTCCACAGTCCACCGTAAACCTTCAACGCCGACGTCATCCATCAACAGGGCGCCAACCGAGTAGCGGCGACGTCACCCAGGAGTAGAGCGCCGACCGAGTAGGGCCCACAACAAAGCGTCAGTAGCGGAGCCGTGGTCGTGAACGCTCAGCTACGAACAAATTGTCCTTGACTTGTATACGGTTTTCCACACAAGGCTTGGCTATTTGAAGGTAGTGCGCCGCCACTCCCAACGTGAATCCGCGTGATGGCGACGCCCGCTCGCAACGTCCTAGAGCACCGGCATAATAGTGCAGATATAGCAGCACCGACGCCGCACATCAGCAGAGCGCCGTCATAGTAACACCGATGTCGCAGATCAGCAGAGCGCCAACACAGTAACACCGACGCCGTCCATCAGCAGAACGCCGACAGAATATCGTCGACGACACCTAGCAGCAGCACGCCGACAGAATAGCGCCGTTAGGAATTTGTATACCGTTAAACGTATTGTGTTTGTAGAAGAACGGAATTACCACATTATAGAGGATAAAAATAATTAAATAAAGCTCTATTTGCAAAGGCCCCAGAATATAAATTTATTGTAACGGGCCATGGGCACGGCGAGTATATCGCAGTATAGAAATAGAAGCGTCGGGGCCTTCAGAGAAAAACGCTTCGAATTGATATGCAAAGTAATATATGGGTGTTCCCTGCGTTACTTACGCTCCGTTTGGAGACACTTTTTTCATCATAAAAACTATTCTAGGCTTTGAATGAACACAACTTTTATGAGTAGTCATCATCAATACCTATCTGAAACCAATAAAAATATTTTCCACAAATGTTATATGGTAAGTGTATAGCGACTAAAAGAACCCGTTCGGACGTTCCCAAAATGGAACTCGTATCGAACATGACTGATGATTTTTACAAAATTCTGCGAATCGGTTAACGGTACAAAAAAATTATGTACTAATGGTTGTTAGAATAATAAGCAGCCATAACCACTGCGTCAACTTAAACTTCCTATCTGTGTTTAGTAGCTGCCAAAAACTGTGCAAAGTTGTTCGGACGTTCCCGTTCGGTCGTTCCGATTTCTTTCAATGAGATAAAAATTTTTGTTTAAGAATTTAAACTCTCTCATTTTTTAATGCAAATATGAGGTTTTATGTTAACTAATACAAAGCACTTAAGGCCTGAGTAGCAAGATGGTGATAGGTAACAAGATCAACCGAAATAAGGTCAATTGACACTATTTCGCATACTGGTGCATAAGTGCCAAATTGAAAAACTAAGTGCCATTTGATGTAAAATAGGGCCAAAAATGGGACGATTTGACCCAAGTTGGCAGCCCTGGGCGAGGAGTTGATAAGGTGCATGCATCAACTCTTATGCAGAATAAAGTCAGATGAACGCATGCCCGATGACTGCAATTTAAGTGTGCTCTGACTAATCCACAAGAAAGGAGACCCCGCCATTCGCGACAACTACCGCGGGATCAGCCAAACGGGGTTTAAGACAGGGCGACTGCCTCTCATGTGACTCTTTAGTCTGATCTTGGAGAAGTGCTACACCTGCTGCGTATGCCAGAGACGACTGTATACAAACTCCACCTCGGTCAGGTGTAATGCCTGTGAAGGGTGGAGTCACCTCCGTAACTGCTCGGGCCTGCGTACGCACCGGCAATGGACCACGTCGTTCGTGGCCCCATACTGTGCGAATCGGACCGCCTCCACGGCAAACCACCACCCGCCTGGACCGCACACAATCAACACACCCACACCCCAACACAACACAACAATAGACACACAAACAAACACAATAGCACCCACACACCGCCGCCGGCAACTTCTAGTCCATCCGACAATCTGCTCTGTTTGTCAGTCCAGAATAAACCGTAACGTGACATCAGCCAAGTGCAACTCTTGCCTCGGCTGGTGCCACTTTAGGGCGTGTTCAACACACGAGATTGGACGAGTGACTATGTGGCCCCCTGCTGTGCTGCCCGTCGCATCCCTCCAACACAAGCCAGCACCCCCTTTTGCAGCACGTACAGCAGGGGGCCGGCAGGCAACACAACTCTTTAATACCACACATCACAATCGGTCTCCCAAGGCACACAATGGTGCTACAATTTAACTGTAACGGACTCCAGAGCAAGATCGAGGAGATAACTGTCTTTATGGGAAGGCATGGAATATTAATAGCTGCGGTCCAAGAGACGAAGCTGCACGGCACTTCAACCCTGTTGACTTGCACCGGATACAACGTGCACCATCGAGATGGGGAGCGAGATAATGGTAGAGGTTTTGCGTTCATCACGCACCACACCGTGCAGTATCGTCTCATTGAAGCAGACATGGACCGCAGGGACACCATCCTAGAATGTCAGGGTATTGCTATCCGGTCAGGCGATGTTGAACTCGAAATATTTAACGTATACATACCGCCTGTCACCAGCTTTCCGGCAGGATATCACCCTGAAATAGGTGCGCTACTCAGAGGTGAAAAGCGTATGGTAGTTGGTGACTTTAACGCGCACCACAATCTTTGGCACTCAAGCCTGTCAAATGATCTTATGTGAATACATCTGGCTGAGCAGATAGACGATGCGACATTCTGCACAATGAACGACGACGTACCCACCAGGATTATGGGCAGCTGCTGCAGCTCGCCAGATCTAACAATTGTCAGCGCTGGTCTGATAAACAGCGTATCATGGCGACCTATGCTGACTCTAGCATCAGACCATCTGACCATAGTCATCTCGATCGATAAACCTGCCGACTTTGCTTCCGTGGATTACCGGACTTATGTCAACTTTTCCAAGGCTGACTGGAAAGGCTTCACGGATGTTACTGATGGCGCCTCCACTGCAATACTCATACCAACCGACGTTCATGTAGGTGAACGTAAGTTCCGCAGGGTTGTCACCGCTGCTGCAGCTCGCTTCATCCCAGCAGGATGTATTAAGGATCCACGTCCGAATTTTCCTGCCGAAGCGGCTGTTCTAGCTGATGAGCGCGACAACCTTCGTCAGGCCGATCCCGGAAATCCCCGTATTAGGGATCTCAATTCGGAGATTCGGCAACTTGTGAACGTACATAAGCGGAAGAAATGGGAAGAGCATCTGAAGACCTGCAACTTCGCCTCTGGTGTGAGCAAGTTTGGTCAACCGTGAAGTCGTGGTCCATCCCGACGAAGCGCGACGACAGAGTCGGGATAGACTTTCGTGACCACGATTCGTCGGACCCAGAAAGAGCGCGAGCTATTTTAGCCGGCAGTTCATTCTGCATCCTCCGGTGGATAAAGCCAAACGTCGAGTGACCAGAAGGCTGCACAAAAGGCCAAAACCTAGTGCGCCTGTTGTTTTCACCAGCGGTGAGGTAAGGGTGGCCATCGGGAAGGCGAAAGCCTCCAAAGCCATTGGACCCGACGGAATATGCATGTTGATGCTGAAAAATTTGGGTCCTGCGGGAGTAGCGTACCTAACGGAGGTCCTCAACCTGTCTATGGCCACTCTCGTCATTCCAGACATCTGGAAAATGGGGAGAGTGGTCCCACTGCTCAAACCGGGGAAACCAGCCAACAACGGAGAGTATTATTGCCCGATAACTCTCTTTTCCCCGGTAGCGAAGGCACTAGAGGCCCTGCTGCTCCCGTACTTTACGAACCACCTGACCCCAGCGAAGCATCAACATGGGTTCCGTAAAGTGCATAGGACAATAACAGCACTTAACGCCATAAACACTCAGATAACCCGTGGCCTAAACCGAAACCGCCCCTGTGAGAGAACTATTCTAGTAGCGTTGGACCTGCCCAAGGCGTTTGACACTGTCAGTCATTCAACTCTACTAGAAGATATAGAGGCCTCCTCAGTCCCACAGGGACTCAAACGGTGGTCGGCGAATTACCTGAGTGGTCAACACTCGTCAGTAATTTTCAGAGACAAAACTAGCAAGCCGCGTAAAATTAAACAGGGGGTAACACAGGGTGGTGTCCTGTCCCCGCTACTCTTTAATTATTACATCTCAAAGCTTCCTCAGCCACCAGACGGTGTTAATATAGTATCGTATGATGACGATTGTTCGATCATGGCGTCTGGGAATGGAATTGATGACTTGTGCTCGAAAGTAAACGGTTACACCTCCGAACTTTCTCGCTTTTTAACTGCAAGGAGCCTTCCCCTTTCCCCTGCGAAATCCTCGGCAACCCTTTTCACCACCTGGACGAAGGAGATCAGACAGCCACTGGGTATTCACGCCGATAGCGTAACAATACCGACGGTGAATAACCCGAAAATCTTCGGAGTTACCTTCGACAGTCTGCTCTCCTTTTCGGCGCATACAACCGCAGTTGTCAACAAGGTACAGAGCCGCAACAACGTCCTCAATTCGCTGGCCGGCAGCACTTGGGGCAAAGATAAAGAAACGTTGTTGGCAACATACAAGGCAATTGGCAGGCCGGTTCTAAACTACGCAGCGCCCGTATGGTCGCCGGGGACTAGAAGGACGCAGTGCCTGCCAAAACACGTCATTACGAACTGCGACAGGATGCCTCCTGATGACGCCCCAACACCACCTTCATGACGAGGCCCAGATGCTACCAGAAAAGGAGCATAACATAATGCTCTGCAAGCAGTTCCTTGCTGGGAGCCACACACGTGGTCATCCCAGCGGACAACTGCTCGCGGAAGAGCCCTCGCCACGGCACGTCAGGAGGCATCTTTACCAACTGACAGACGAAGTCCAGAGGTATATCAAACAACTTCTGGACCCGTAGACCTACCGATAGGCCCTGAACGGCATTTACAGGGAATCAGTCGTTTGAAAGTCGGCTATCAGGGAGTGCGTCCATCGACCTTTTGTGCTCGCGTTCCAGTTTTGTTGCCACTGCTGGATCAGTTGCTCGAGCAACCTTGCCGCGGCAGCTGCGCGACCTATCTCGGCACTGAGATTGTAAATCTCTTTTCGCTCGTAAGCAAGTAGCTCAATTGGCATGACGCCTATGACGGCGGCCACGTTGTCCGCGAAGGCGACAAGGAAGGCGCTCTCCGGCATTTCTGTGCGCAACAGACTGTCATACGTGGCGTTTGAGAGGTCCGGGACAAGTACAGACCCCTGTGCCGCTCCGCCGGTTATACGTCTCTTTCTCTGACCTTGTGTTGTGTCGTACAAAAGCCAATGGTCTCTGAGGTAGTCCCGGATCAAATCTAGAAAGTATGTTGGAACGTTGAATGACCGTTCCAAGGCCTCCAGCATGTCGTCCCGTCTTGCCGTATTGAAGGCGTTCTTGACGTCCAGTGTGACTAGCAGCTCTATTGACCGCGTCTGGTGGCAGGCTTCTTCGGCCTTATGTACTGCCTCGGCTACTTCGCCAATTGCTCCTATAGTTGAGTGTCCCTTCCTGAAGCCATGTTGTCGGGGTGAAAGGCCTCCCTCGCTTTCTATGGCTGACGTCAAGCGTATTTTGAGCAGACTCTCCATCATTTTGCCTGCTGTGTCTAGCATGCAGAGTGGCCGGAAGGATGAAGGAGAGTTTGGGTCCCCTTTGCCCTTGGGTATAAGCACCAGTCTCGCCTTCTTCCATTGGCTTGGGAAAACCCGGGCCCTAAGGCAGCTGTTGTACATGTTAAGCAGAAGATCAGGGCTCGTTTCCGCTGCTAACCTGATTGCCTCCGCTGGTATGCCATCTGGGCCTGGAGCCTTGCCGGCTTTCATGCTTCGCAGGGCTAGCTTCAGCTCGTCTGTCGAAAACAGTGGTGCCTCGGCTTGCTCCTCGACGAACACTGTGTCGGCTCTTAGTGGGTGTGTGGGAAATAGCGCATTCACTATATTCTTAGCTCGGGCCTCATCCATCGCCTGTGATGATGTATGCAACTTTTTCATCACTATTTTGTATCCCTGGCCCCAGGGATCGCGATCCACTTCGTCGCATAGCGCTTTCCAGCAGTTCCGTTTGCTCTTCTGTATCTCGGCCCCAAGTGCTTTCTTTGCGCTTTTGTAGGCTGCTGCTCTGGTCAGCGCCTCGGGTCTACCACGAGCGCGCGTTGCGAGTCTCCGCATTCTATGGCAGGCCCTTCGCAGCTCAGCAATTCGGTCNGGGTCTACTACGAGCGCGCGTTGCGAGTCTCCGCATTCTATGTCAGGCCCTTCGCAGCTCAGCAATTCGGTCATTCCACCAGTATACCTGCTTTTTACCTGACCATGCTCTCCTCTGTGGCATTGAGGCTTTGCATGCCCGGTGAATGCAGCGCATAGTTTCTTCGACCAGCTTAGTACAAGACTCCCTGTTGTGGATCTCTCCCGTTGTGGGTGAAATGCCTTGGGAATCTGCTAGGAGTGACGTATCGAACTTGCGAACATCGACCCTAGACGGGTTCCATCCTGGTTTCCTGCGAGGGATACTACGTGTTTGCCCTCGCNGCTTAGTACAAGACTCCCTGTTGTAGATCTCTCCCATTGTGGGTGAAATACCTTGGGAATCTGCTAGGAGTGAC
>NW_016159700.1:0-15299 GCF_001687245.7 Rhagoletis zephyria
AGGGCATTTTTTTATATAAATCTTGAGCACATCTTAACGCCACTACAGCAAAATGCTAAGAAACCTGTTTTAGCAAATTGGCAAATTCCAAATTGATTTTAGATCCATGGTTTCTTTAGGAAAATTTGCTTAGAATTACACTTAGAATCCTTCAGTGCTATACGAGCATAGTCGAACAAATATCCCATACAAATTGACCCGCCCTAATGTATACGTGTATATACAAACCTTCCTCTGTCGCAACCATTCCCATTGTCCAATCGTCTCTATGCCGACCACGAACAGTACTCGGTGGTATTGAGTGATTGAATTCATCAGCCTGCGGCATTGACGCTGCATTTGAGCCGTGTGATTAGTGTGTACACCTACAACGTATGATGACGCATGCAGTTTGACATATGTATGTACATATTTATCGTACATGTCTACCAATATCAATATAAGTAAACCTTTTACTAACTTATCTACACAGGATACCAGGAATAGTAGCGTTTAACGCGGCTTAGACTTGAGAGGGCTGTGGGCGCTTCAATGTCTGGTAATCGAATAAATGTTTCTACGTATACATATGTATATACATACACATATATTCGACACATCTTTCCGCCTGTTATTTGGTACTAGAACCGTTTGTCGGTTTGGATTGACAACTAAAACCTTCAGCAAAGATCTCCCTCCTTTATAAAGTTACTTCAGCTATTCCCACCAAGAGTAGACGGGTCTTTTATCATTTGGCCCTTCGTCCGTATTCCTTCCCTATCGTTTCAACTCAACGATGCCGATTCTAGGGATCTTTTTTACGGCATAATCATCCATACGTAAGGCATGTCCAAGGCAGCTATGTCGCTAAAAAACACGCACAGTTCGTCGTTACATCTTCTTCATTAACCGTGCTTGTTGACGGGAGGTACTTTCCAGCACCATACTAAAAAAAATTATAACGGGAGTTATTCACCTTGTCTACGAAGTCTTTGGGTCTCGAATAGCTCGAAGAGACTAAATATGGAAGGAGGGAGCGAAGGGTTGTGTTCAACGTTACTATATGCACATAGCCATATGGATTTTATGAGGATACGAAATTTAGACGTGGCGTCTTCCTGCGTGTATTCCTTTGCTACGAAAAACCACTGAAGTATCCGCGAAAAGGTATTGATTTGCTCAACTAGGGACTTTCTCAGGAGTTGACTGGCTCTGAAAATTCGCTTAATGGTGCATTCCATTTTTTTCCACGTATCCAACATTTTCGCTCAACATTCCTTTCTGCCAGCAATACCCAAGCCCTTTATACGCACGTCTTTTTGTCTGTCGTTTCATTCTATTGATTAGACGTGTGTCACTTCATTTTCGCCCATGGAGCCATTTCTCTTTGTCATACTAACTGTTCCTGCGTTGATAGTTGTAGCGAACTACCTCTTACGCAGCGGTACGATGAGATTGAGAGATGGATTGTTACTGCCCATTTACACACAGGCAATGAGGAGTTACTCGGTTAGGTCGTATTGAGAGACGAATGCGAAATTTCTCCGCCAGTTCATTGCGGTTGCAGCTCCTCGTTGACGAAATTTCGTCACACTGCCTAGTCTTACAACAGGGTTGTGACCCGAGTCGATACTTCATTCCCTAAGGAAACGCTCGATGCGTGTTTGCTGTCTGTCACAATGTGATTTTTTTTCGTTAATCGAATACACGCCAGTGGCTTTGTGAATGCGTTTATGCCGGTGCCTGATACTGCTAACTACCATGTTCCATGCCGCGGTGAGCTCGGTATTGCCGTGAAGGCTTAAATTTCAGCCTGTGGGACCAATTATGCTATTTTAGCCCACCCTAACATTAGCGCGGGCAGCGGTGGTATGGTTCCTTCGCACAATTTTGCCTGATACTTTTTAAGCCAGTCTGAATGCGGAAACGGGCAATTTTTTCACTGAAGGGTGGGAACCCGTAAACAAGGTGTCAAAGTCAAAGCGGAACCAAACAAAACTACACCAAATTTGCGCGCTGTCTCACGACAGCAGCAGTGCCTCGTCCATTGAATTTCCTCTGTTGCGATAGTGGCAGTCAACGGATCATAGTCCTTGAATGAAAGACTTGATTTCTAAGCTTTCTCGTAAAATTTTTCTCTGCTTGGCAATCCTCATTACGAGTCAAGGATAAATTTCAGTCGAGGCAACCTAAGTTAAAGTAACTTACACTAACCTGTGCTCAGATCGCAAGACAATACTTTTTGCTTTTTTGTAAAGCCAGATAGCCGTATTCGGAGACATTCACAATCGTTACGAAGCTGGTCGATCAAATATTTTTGTTTGAACTTAGGCAAAAAATAATATACCAGATTTTTAATTTTTTGATAATATTCTTCAATGTAATTCTTCCTTTTAGTAGAGGAGAAAAAGACGCAAATACCTCAATAGAAAAGGATCGTCTAAGTACATAAAGCTGGAGTAAGGTGTGACTGGGTGGTAGTCTCCTGTGGGGCCCACTTAGCAGTAAATCTAAAACCAGCTACCCTTACTCTAATATGCAGCACATCGTCGACTGGCAGCAATAAGGAGAATGTTACATAGTTTCCATTCATTACTCTCCTAATTTGCTATTACTGCCCAAGCGGATTATACCCCTTTCATAATTTTCACTTTACTATAAACCAAAAGTCCATTTAGTAAATTAACTAAAATTTGTCCTTGGAACGATTCTCAACACAAGAAGATAAAACCGTAGAGCTCAAACTTGATAACTACACAAAAGAGGAGAGTTTTTTCTCGAAAGCAAATGCCGCAAAATTGCATTTTGGTTGCACTTTCATTACAAAAAAAAAAACAAAAAAAATTAAAAAGAAAAGGATGGAAAAAGCTCAGAATAAATGCTGAGTACATAGAAAACAAAAGCCTTAAAAAATGATGAAACAATTAAAAGTCCTCTTTTCCTACAAAAGAAGTGGAAATAAAAAGGGAAGAAAGAAAAGGCAAAGGTGTAGGCAAAACAAAAGCAACGAAAACAAAGGATGCAAAGAACTGTGCGATAAAAACAGGTTGGAGTAGGAGACAAAACAAAATTGCAATGATGAAAATCACAACGAAGGCAAGCGAATGCTGTGGGACATAACGAAAGGCGGTGTTGAAGTAGGCGTGTAAATGCGACATGGACAATAACACAAGCAACGCAGCAACAATAAAAGTCGCGGCAGGAGCAACATGTGAGCGTCGAAGAGACAATGCGGCAGCTATACAACTTCACTTCTTGTCACATGTTGGCGGAAATCGCGTCATCACAGCGGGTGACAGCCAGCGCAACGATAAACGGACAACAACAACAACAACAAAGCAATTGTATGCAACCGAGATGGCACAATGAGAAGGAAGATGCAGATAAATCAAGGAAATGCACAGTAAGAGGTTATGTCGAGACATATGCGGCAGAAGAAAGATGAGTGTAAGAAGTAAAAGTAATAAAAAGAAAAAACAGAAAAAAACTTGAAATTGAAACAGGCGTAACAACTGCGTTAACATGGTTTCTACTCAAGCAACAATCATAAGAAGAAGAAATGTAGAAGTTGAGCAGTGCAGACGAGAGATAAGAAAGGAAAAGTGTGTGGGAAAGTAGGGAAGAGTAAATTGCTGGAAGCAGTGAGGGCAAACAAGGAGGTGAGATAAAGAAAACACTGCTAAAAAGAATGGATTAAATTAAACGAGAAATTTAGAATGAAATTTCAGAGCTTTATAAAAATTATCTTCGTGTCGAAGGCTTAAGGCAAACCCAATCAGCATCACTTCAAAGTAGTTTCCTTTTAAATATGGTGCCTAAAATTATGCAACACTTAGCTTTACGAATCTTTCATTTTATCGAAAAATATTCTACCTCTAGGTCAGCCACAATCAAAATATATCCCAAGGTGGCAGCTTTCTATAGGTTCATATGCATAACTTCAGTGCAAAAGCTTTCTCCCGTCGTCATTTTTCGACCAGTGAAAACTTTTCCTTTACGTGTTCTTTTATTAAATCTACAGAAGGTTTTAAAAAGCTGCGGCCGTAGGAAATTTTTTCGTCGTTATTGATTTACACCAGTCTCGACGAACACGTATCCCGCAGGAAAAGCTTTCTATGGATTATTTTGTGGAGGCGAAAAGAGTTATAGCTCCCTCTGACCATCTCTTGTTTAGAGCAGAGCTTTCACTATGTTTGCTTGCAAAAAGGTTAACTGATTCTAGCAGAAACAGTTGCCTTTTTTCCTTCAACACAAATGTCGTAAACTTGGGACCAAAGGTCTAAGACGTGTTATAAGACCCCTTTTGTTTTAGATAAGGAAAAGGTCCATGCTTAGGCGAGAGCTTTTCCACTTTCTATTCAGAGCAAATATAGTAGTATTTCAGAAGGATTTTCTCTTACATCGTTGAAAAAAATATTTCACATGCTAGCAACTTCAATAACCACAACAACAACAATTGTGAAACTAAGCTAAATCCACAATAAAAGTCAGCTCGGTGGCAGTCGTCCGCATTGTTACTCCGCCTACATCGTTAAAGGTTTTTATTGTCGACTAGTGTCCTAATTGTTGACTGGTGCGACCCAAACAGTTTATACAAGTAAAGTGTTATTTTTGTTGCCGTTCCTGGATGCAAGCTGCATTTTTACCACGGTGCAATCCGAAGAAAAAGAAAATCACACGCTAAGAGAGATGAGCTAAAAAGCAAGATAATACAGAGAAGCGACCCTGTCAAACCCAAAAAAAACACCTCACTAAAATGAGAAACAAGGTGTCAGACAACAGCAGTTAACCACTGCACCATATACATACTTATTTATGTAAGTAACACGCTACAAAGTCAAAAGAAGTTACGCCAAACGGAAAGGTAGAGAGGTGCGTCAGGAAAGGTGAAAAGACATAAAGAAAATATTGTAGAGGATGAAACGTAGAGCACGCCAACACCACCGCCACCAACGGCGCCATGTAGAGACAAGACAAAGGATGCACTCAAAAGGAGGATGTGAGGCTTTTCTCAGAACGGAAAGTAGGGTGCAGAATAGCGGAAGTGCGGCATGAGCGCCAACAACAGTCATGTAAGTCAAACTGAAGTGGCAGCAGACGCACTGGTGAGCATCAGGCGTCAGGCGAGACATCATGTCGCGCATGGCCGTGCCGCAATGTCAATGCTGCTGCTACAACAGCCAGTCTCAGTGTGTTCATTGCTTAATTTTTTTCGTTTTTTTTGTTGCCGCTGATGATGTCTTTGCCGCAGCATGTCAACCGAAAGTCAAAGTGTCAGTGAGCTTCTATTGCATGCGTCTGCCTTCATTGCTGACTCTACGTTTGTGAGTTTGAAGGTGTTTGAATACTTACTGCATGAGGGCATTTGAATGCGTAATTTTTTACATACTCGTGTATGTGTGAACACATAGTATATACATATGTAAATGCATTTTCGTACACGGGTTGTCAAACACCTAGGAAAACAGTTTGTCTGTGACTCGTCTTTGGCGCTCACTCACGTTCTAGCTGCCTTGAGTGCGAAAATATCCCGCTGTGCAGTCGACAGTAAAACACGGCCGCGGAGTTGCGTTGGATGTTAAGCGTCGTCAGAATTTTTGCGCGGGGTCGTGTGCGGCATCATCTTTGTGTTGACGTTTTCAAACACGTTGCTAAATGCTCACTGGCATTCATAAAACCAAGCTGTACTTGCGTAGAAATTGTATGCCTCTAAGTCGGAGTATGCAGGCTTGCATATTTTGTATAGTATCCATTGGTGTTTTGACGCCCGTCCTCCTTAAATAGTATCCCCTTCTAAAGGGTAACTCCGTCCAGAAATGAAATTCTCAATTCAGAGCTCCAGTTGACAAAGAATCATACAACCTATTAGGTCCAATTAAGCGGGGGATACTGTATAACCTTCTTTCCCGCTTTCCGTGGGCACAAAAACTTCAAATTTTGAAATCACAAACAAAAAAAGGCGCAGTTAATGCTATGTGGAATAATGATTTGAGATCTTGCGTTTGCAAAGTATATTTGCTTAGTGCCTCACGCGGGATTAGATATGTAGAGAAGAGAGAGTAAAAGACGCGGTCTGAGAGATGAAAAAAAAACACTCTAATGCGAATATTTGAGCACTAAAATACGAAAAAATTATTCAGATCTATAAATGTATCCTTCGATTAGCAATAATTTTTGTACAGTTTTTTTTTTAATCTGAGAATCAAGGTAAAGTTTTTTATAGTCTAATGGGGGTTTTTGTACAAATTTAAAAGAAAAAAGTATTACATTACATTTTTATACCAATTTCCGCTTTATAAGGAATTTAAATTCTACCTTTTTATGATTTTGGGCAGTTTTTAAGTACGAAAAATTGCACTGGAGATGGCACAACGCCGAAACCGGTTTGCCTGCAAACCAAACTGACCAGGGATGACGGAAATTCGTGCCAAAATAAAACACCAAAATATGATTATTTTTCTTAAGGCCAAGTATTTCTACTCAGATTTTAAACAATCGAAAAATTTTGATTTGAATTTGATATTCAGTTTTTTAATTACACGCAGTTTTTGAATAATAAAAACATATGTCCAATTTTTAAGTAACCAAAAAAGTTTGTCCAGTTATTTAATAAGCAAAAATCTATGTCAATTTTTTAAATGGTCAACAGCTCAAGATGAATTTTAATATCACCAAAAAAATAATTAGAATTTTTAAAGGACCAAAATTTATGGAGAGCTTTCAAATGTCCAAATATATAGGTACATATTGGGGATTAGATTTTTCCGATTTTTGTGACCCCGGGATTTTCCTGCAAAAATACAAAATACCACTGCAAAGTAGACGGTACAAAATGTTTAAAACTTCCACGGCTTCCTTTTGTGAGACAAAAATGGTGAGCAAGCAAAGCCTCCTAAAATATCTGTATATATGTTGTCAACATTGATGGTGACAAGTTAACAAATCGGATTTTTTTTGTGCAATTCAAATGTGACTTTGAGGAAAGGACTGTAAAACGTTTTTTTCCAATTCGATATTTAAATCTAAAGTTAAAAGAGAAAAAAAATTAAATAAGAATATAAAAAGATGAGAAAAATAACGTCTTCATGGTTTGTTGAATTTATTAAATAAAAACATTTAATAATATTAACGCAACATACATACAAGTAGATTAATTTTTAGTCTTGGGGTAGGGTCGAGAAATACCGCACACGTAAGCACATATGCCATTATCCGTTGCGTTTCGAGGTAAAATTGCATTCTTTGTATGTACATATTTTCAATACATATGTATATCATGTACTACACTTGTTTGGTTTCCAGGCCGGCTCTGCAATTCACTTCCGAGTGAATTTCAATAAAATGCGATTTGAATTCAAATTGGAAGGGTTTAAAATTCACTCGAAAGTGAATTGCAGAGCCTGTCTGTTCATATAAAACGACTAAAATATTTACACCCATTTACTGTGAAAGAAATTCCCATATCGAAATACACTAGTTTATTTTTAAATATTAACAATATGGTAACGCTGATGGCAACATGAACAAATTGTGAAGCTTCAAAACTCTCAGTATCCGTCAAAAAGTTGTTTATTCAAACTACCTTCTTTTTTTACCATGGTAGCAAACAATGATATTTCTATGCAAAATTTTTTTTTTGGTTTTTCATAACCTCAACTGAACTCCATTTTGCAGAAGCATTTTGCTTAGAAGCCGCTTTTTGTTAAGATGAGAGAGTACAGAGCTATCCATATGAAGAGAAAAATAAAACCCATATGAGTACTCAATTAGTTTGCCCTGTGTCCGCTGCAGGATTGCGGGTTTAGCAATCCGGGGAGTCGTGGGTTCGAATCCCGCTGCCAGGAAACTTTTTTTTACATCTTTTTTTGTTCCTTTAAATAATATTTAAATTTTTTTTTGTAATAATAGTTGTTTGGACCTACTCAATTAAAACTAAACTCCAAAAAATTTGATTACCATGAAATAAATATGTGAAACACCATAAAAAAAAAAAAGATAAAAAAATAAAATTTAATGAAATAAAATAAAATAAAATGTGCATATTAAAAAATAATAATAAAATAAAAAAAAATATTGTTTGGAATCGCACAGAGTAGGGACCGAAGCTGGGTGTTGCGTTTACTACTTAAACAACAAAACTTGGAACCTTATTTTACCATTTTAAAATCGCGTTCTCCTCATTGTAAAGTTAAAATTCTGTTTATGCCATAAAATGCATTTTAAGTTAAATATGAAATAGTTAAAATGGTGATTACTCCAAAACACAATTTTAATCGTTAAAACTTTTTTCTAACTTCTCTATGACTATGGGTCACTGACTTCTTGAAGTATGAAGTATGTACTAATAACAGAATTTTTTACTCAAGGTTCAATAAAAATGTCAAAAATTTAAAATATTTTCTGGGACTCACCCGTTTTTTTCACCAATTGAGAACCGCAGAAATGCGAGACCCCATTAGTACATGAATACTACAGTATGTATGTATGTATCTACATGTACATGTATGTTTATGAACACAAGCATACATACATATGAACGAACCATGGCCCTCGACAAACAACGACAAAACTCAAAACTGAAAAAAGCCAACTTATGAACAGTGGCGCATGTCTCCAATACTTACCTAATCTGCATATTCCTTACTAAATATTTATAAAGCAGTCATAAAGATTTAGCAATGATCAGAGATTTGTGCCACTGTTCAGTAGTTGGCTTTTTTTAGTTTTGAATTGTGTCGTTATTGCAAAGGTCCATCCAAAAAAATTTGCGGTTTTGAGGATTGCAAAATCTATAATATTTAAAGACTTTCACCAAAATATTTCGGAAAAATATTAACATTTACGTGAGCTGGAGCTATTTGAAAATACCTCGAAATATGGAGTTTTGTATGAATAAAAAAGTCTCTTAAAGGAATTTTTGAAAAACATTCCTCAGAAGACAAAGCAGTTTAAGTTTAAAAAATCTGAATACAAATATTAAACAACTTTATCAACGGCATCATAATAATGAGAGTTGTGAAGTTATATTTTTTAGCTTTTTTCAAAGAATGGCTTAAGAAAAACTTGAATAACTGGCCAAAACAATACCGATATAGACTTATGAGGTTTCAGTGAATTTATATTTTCTCACCCCTGTTATTTCTTTGCAAATAACCTCATTCTCGTCCCAATTTTTTCGCAAATATCAACATATCTTAATTCAACTAGGAAAGATGTTCGTTCATCTTTCCTTTCTCTTTCATGATTTGAATGAGATTATTTGCAAAGAAAGTTTTGGCTGAGTTATTCAAGTTTTTCTTAAACCAATCTTTCAAAAAATTTCAAAATCAACATCAAAAATTTCATTATTATGAATCCGATGAGATTGTTTTTATATATTTTTGTACACATTTTTTAAGCTTAAACTGTTTTGTCTTCTAAGGAGAAGTTTTTCAAAAATCGGTCCAGCTCACATAAGTCTTAATATTTTTCCAAAATATTTGGGTGAAAGTCTGAAAATATAATAGACTTAATAACTCCCATAGAAAAACCATACCGTTTTTTTTTGGTATGGGAGTGATGCAGTCTAATGTACATGCATATATAATGTACATCGTACATAAATATGTATTAACATACATACTTTTATGTACACTCAACACACATGCTAACCTTTTTCACTATTCACTAATCGTTCTGCGCAACTTTAATGCACCATAAACACTTAATAACACACATTTTTCACTTAAATACTTAACTTAAATCACAATTTATTAAAACTTTTCACTAGAACCGAAGTGTAGAAAACCGCGCGGCAGACAGTGACGAAGTTAAAATACGACTGAGGATACGGAATTGGAAATGGCAGAAACACAGGGAGGAACGGAATCAAATTTTATTTTATAATACATATTCGATTTAGTTCGGACACAAACCGCATAAAAAATGAATTCAAATTAATTTTCTATTTTGTAAACCCAGATAAGCATTACCAATAAATATGTTTCACAAGACTCACCCCTTGATTTGATCGAACATTTTTGTAGGCACCTAAACGTATGTACATATGTGTGAATGCGAAGCATATACACCCGTGTCAAAATATAAGCACACCTGAAGTTCATTAGTTTTAATAATTATTTTTTATTTTTTAAACACTTCTAAAAAAGGAGAAGGTTGTCGTTTCGTCGAGATATGTTTTATTTTTATTTGTTTTGTACGTAGGTTACCGCATAACGTTGGTCCAGGTTAACCGATTTCTAAAGTTTTTTTTTTAAAGGAAAGGCAGTACCGCCATTGGTTTAGATCCGGCCATTGGATGTTGAATTAACGGTACTCTTAAATTTTTATATGTATGACAATTGAAGACAGTTTTGTTTTCTTCTTAGACATTAGTTGTTATATACTTTTAGTTTTTATATAAAAATACAGTTTACTCTTTCAAAAAAGTCGTATAAACTCAAGTTTCAAACTTTGTGCAAAATTTGGAAAAAATTCAAAAATTTTTCAAAAGAAAATAAATTTTTAGTTAGATTTCTTAGAACGATTTTGATTATGCAGGTTTTAACAGTATGCGCGCCCTAGCTTGGACTCATGATTTTTTGCGGAATTTTATTTTTGTTTTGCTGAAGGTGTTTCTAATTTTATTACATACCTATAAAAAAAAAATCCTCAAACATACTTTGTATGGAAGAAAATGCATGACATTGAATGAATTTAATTAAAACAGTCTGACATTTTTACGAAAGTTTATGTTTTTTTTTTTTAAATATTGCACAAAGTGGGAGACTTGGTTTAATACGTTTTTCGTACAAGAATAATCTTAATTAAGAAAAAACTAAAATTATAAAATTAAGAGTAAAATCTTAAAACTTTGCAATATGAGGAGCGCTTATAATTTTGATACGGTGTGTACTGTGCGTATATGCACGTATGTATGTATGTCCGTACTAGTACCAGATTTGTTACATACATATGTACTTAACTGCATATCGGCATAAGTATGTAGCCCAGAAAGATAGAATGATGTCTCTCAATCGTGGAATTTATCTACATTCATACGCAAATTTACTCGCACTCTTCGCTGCGCAAACACCTTTCTTCAGTGTTGCCAAGTTTTGCATTTGAAAAAGCACCAAAACCCAAGAAAAACCGCTTTTTTTTCTCGACAAAAACACCAAACGTTTTATTGTAGGATTTAGTGAACTTTGTATGCATACAAAATTTTATTGTAGGTATGCCGATTCAAATTAATAAAAGTTAATGCTTTTTGCTCCGCGGTCGAATTTATCCTGTTTTCTATAAATTTAAGTATTTTCGTCAAAACGACGCGCCGTAAACATTTTTATTCTTTTTAAATATTTTTATCGAGCTTTGTACCACGGTTGTTTATTAGGAAAAATTGAAAAAGCAACAAAGTCTAAGCTTATTCTTATTTTCTAATTTTCAGCTGTGTCCAGCTTTGCCATTTCGTTAGATTCACGCTGTTTGAATATTCATTTTTCTTCGTTTTGCATATTTTTTTTGTTTAATTACTGTATGTAATTATGGCATGATTGAAAGTGCTGCCACATATTTTTTTGACAAACATATACTCTTTCGCTTATGACTGTCATTGTGCCATTTGATTTACAGTTTTGGTGTCTTCAAACTAAATAAAAAAAGCACTAAAAAACGCACCAAGCACCATACTCAAAAATTTTCGCGTTTTGAATTAAGAAAAGCACTAAATTTATTGCGAAAAGCACTAAGTTGGCAACAGTGCCTTTCTTTACGCGAGTGCGCCGCTATTATTGTGCTCACATCAGTGATGGAAAAGTAGGCACAATAGTGCCATTTTTGGCACTTACATTCACAAGGGCACCTTTGGCACACTACCTTCAGTTTTGACACAATCATAAATTACAGAAATTTCGCCAGTAAATAACAAACAATCGTATCGTCGTTTAAAGTACAAAACCGCGTATCAACCACGTAAATTATTTTCTAGAGAGTAAAAACACTCACTTTTAAAAATGGTTCTCGTTTTATAAAGCAATTGCATTTCTGGCTAGTACACTTCACGACGAATGGATAAGGATTGGGCCAAGAGCTTATGTGATAAAATCCAATTTTTGGCAGCAAATGTCAGTTACGCGGTTTTGCACGGTTTTGTACTTTAAATGAAGATATATTACACATATGTTCTAAAAGTGATAATCAAAATCATTTAAAAGTTAAAATAAGGGCAATTATATAAAATTAATAAAAATTATTCAATGCAAAGAATAGTCAAAACTGTTCAAAATGTCGCACTGCTATAATTTCGCACATAGGTATGTGTAAACAGGTCCAAATAGTTGTATTTAAGTTTTTTTCCCCTTCGTAATTGGAATATTGTGTCATTTTAATATAATTTTACTCTAATAATTTAATGAAGTACATTAGAAATAGATGCTATTTCTAAAAATACATATGTGGGTCTTAAAAAGCCTTAAAAGGAAGCAATTTAAATTTTGTGGCACTTTCATCTTTTTTTTTGCAATATTTTTGTAGTCCAATAGGCACATTTAAAAATTTTGGAATTCCATCCCTGGCTTACATACAAGTTACAAATGTTCTTCTCGAAACACCCTGGAATCTACCTGGAAAGTACCTGTCAAAATGTGTAAAAGCCTGCCAAAATGTTAGACAGAGTGTTTAAAGTGATGTAATAATGCACAATGGCGGCTATTTTGTGATTTATAATTGCACCGACCAACAATTACTTTTTTATTCAAAACTTGTACACTTACATTTTGCACATTATAAAAGAGCACATATTCAACCAAAATACCTTGTATTGCCTTATTCACTTTTGTTCGAATACTCATGTATTTTGATTCACAATTTGATTTAAAAACTTTCTCGTCAAAACCGAATGCTAAGCGAACGAGCCACTAATTCAAACGACGCACAGTGGGCAATTTGGCTGATCTAGCTTAACGAAATACACATTTTCAAATTTTGATTTTCCATCGATACCCAAATGTTTATTTAGCAAATCGATAAAGTCGATAGTATTGAGCAGCTGTGAGCTTTCAAAGACAACGTACACATGTTACCACAACTGTTTTTAGAAGTTTTCCCGCGTTTTTTACACGTTTTTTAACTGTTGTAAAAGAAAATAAATGTGTCGCGACCTGAGAGTATATCGTCACCTGAGGGGAAGAAGAACATATCTCGGCAGCTGGTTCGAAAACACCCTTTCTTAAAAAACTTTTCAAGAACGGACTATTTCAGAATTTCATTGAAAAATACCCTATCTCAAAATTTGGTTGAAGAACGCCCCATTTCACTTTAAAATGTATTGAAAATGTGCTGCGATAGGGCGTTTTTGAATCGACAGCTGAGATAGGGCATTTTTGAATCGATTTCGGCAATAGGGCGTTCTTAAAAAGGTTTTTTGAGATAGGGCATTGTCGAACTGTCTGCCGCGATAGGTCGATCTTCCATACAGCAGTCGACATGCTGCATTATTAATTTTTGTTTGAAACGAATGACCTTTATAATACCCGTTTTGTGACCAAATTTCATCTTCTGTATAGTAACACTTAGTGAGGCACGTATTGGCCGGTAAAAAAAATTAGAATTGTGTAAAATTATGGGTTGCCCAGTGTCTAAATTGTCCAAGATCAGCTGCCGTTAGCTTTGTATAGGAATCATGTCGACCTGCAGACACACTTTTTTCAGTATAGCAAGTAGAAAAAAAGTTTATATTTTGCAATGTTATTGAAAAATCGAACTGTACCGTGCAGGATTACAATTGCATTGTTGTGGAACTCAAAATTTTTCTCAAAAGGCTGTGAAAGGTTGGAAAAATGTAGTAGGAATAAAAAACGACTTGTGTGCAACAATGCAGCTTGGTTAAACGAAGGTTTGGTTCCTCTACGTGCAGACAGGGAATTGGGTGCAGGACGAAAGAAAAAGGGCATTGCTGATTGCCGCCCAAAACGTCAATGCGCCAAAGTTTCGAATCTCCTCGAAGGCCACACTTGGAATGGGCTTATGAGAGCAACACGTGTTAGGGAAACGGAGTGCATCAGATATAGTTTCAATGGTAAGCACAGATCCGGATGCATCTAAAAAAAAAAAAAAAAAAAAAGCCTGGATATAGACCAACAGCTGCCTATAAAATATACTCCAGAGGAAGCTTAGTCCCTTTACTTTGATGGCGATTACACCAAACACTTACTTCAGCTTTTGCAAGCTGTTACAAAAGCAAAAAAAAGACAATATCTTCCCAACATATGATGTTTTGCGATCCGCCAAGAGGATGTGTTATCCGGATTCGATTAGAATGGAAGAGTATTGAGCAGAAGTTCCGTTGCAAGTAATGCTGGACCACACAATAGCTAGAATTGTTGATGTGCATCCCAATGCATTTAGCCAAATCTCAATTGATGACGCTAAGTATGAAAATTTTACCCTCATTTCTAAATGAGGTTGCGATGGGCAATTCAGAACTTAAAATGGACATTGGACAGATGGACATTGTTTTTCATTTGTATTGAGACGCTACAAGTACTATTGACAAGTTGTATCCTTTCATCGGCTCGGTATTTTAGACCTCTCAAAATAATGTTTGCCAAAGAGCCTGCAGATTTGGTTGAAGCCAAGATTGAGAATATGCAATCTCAAATAATGCAAATTGTGCCCACGCGATTAAGCAGCTTTCAAGTTGACTACAAATTGCAGCTTTCAAGTTGACTACAAATTGCAGCTTACGTTGATCGATGGGAAAGTTTTTAGCATGAAAAGTTTTCCATACGGGTTTTGAATGCCCTGCTCAGTACACAAGCTATTGATTCCTGGAGCGCATATTATTAAAGTGTACCGCTTCCGATAGGTATGATGTTGGAAGAAGCCTTGGATGCCAGAAATAAAGATTCATGAAATTTTCGGCGTTCACATACTCGGAAAAATTCGCGATCAAATACGATGGAGGATCTGATGAACTCTCCGGATCCAGCCATAACAAGTTCTTTTGAATTATCCTGAAGATTCAGAAAATTTCGTTTTGGATCGGAGAACTGACTCCAAGTAAATTTTTTTTGCAATATTCAATATTTATAAAAAGCAAAAATAAAGTTAAAAATTTAAGTTAAGAACAAAAAAACTAAAATTATAAAAGAAAAATATTTTATTTTGTTCCTTTTTGAGTAAATATTACTTAAAAACAAGTAAGAGCAGCGCTGTCTTCGGCTATGCCGAAGGCTTCATACCTTTCATGAACATCTGCAAATTTTAGTTTGACAGATTACTGATTTTGAATACATCTGCATACATCGATAGAGGAGTTACATACTTATATAAAAAATCGC
>NW_016159700.1:19395-23514 GCF_001687245.7 Rhagoletis zephyria
TTAGTCAATGAAATTTCATGTGCGGCGTTGGCACACAGAGAGAGTATTCGTTTAACTAAACAGAGCAACCCGGTTCGAATCTCAGTTTTTATTTTTATTTTTTAAAAGTGACTAGTCGCTTTTTATACTCTTTCGGGTATAAAGGTGAACAATTAGTCTCTTCATAGGACATGCTCGAACAAAAGCGAACAGTTCATTCCATATAAAGAGATCAAAAGTGGTATTAGTCGCATGTTCCTTTGCGATTGCTCCCGGAGTCATCCCGGATTAGTCCCATTTTTTGCAGGGTATGTACATACTACATACATACTTCAGTATTCACGTACTAATGAGGTCTCGCATTTCTGCGCTTCTAAATTGGTCAAAAAAACGGGTGAGTCCCAGAAAATATTTTATATTTTTTACATTTTTATTGGACCTTGAGTGAAAAATTCTGTTATTAGTACATACTTCATACTTCAAGAAGTCAGTGGCCCGTAGTCATAGAGAAGTTAGAAAAAGTTTTAACGATTAAAATTGTTTTAGAGTAATCACCATTTTAACTCTTTCATAGTCAACTTAAAATGCATTTTATGGCAAAAATAGAATTTCAACTTTAAAATGTTGTTTAAGTAGTGAACGCAATAGCACCCAGGTTAGATCCCCTCTCTGTGCGATACCAAACAATATTGTTATAAATTTTGTTATTATTTTTTTAATATAAACATTATTTTATTTTGTTTCATTAAATTTTACTTGATTCTCTTTTTTGTTTATGGTAATTTTTTCAAGTTAATAAAATTTTTTGGGGTTTAGTTTTAACTAAAAAGGTCCCAACAACTATTATTACATAAAAAAAAATGTAAATAATATTTAAAAGAACAAAAAAAGATGTAAAAAAAATATTTCCTGGCAGTGGGATTCGTACCCACGACTTCCCGGATTGCTAAATCCACAATCCTGCAGCGGTCACAGGGTGAACTAATTAAAGTACTCATATTGTTTTATATGTATTGCTGGATAAATTTTTTACCTCGCTTTTATTAGCTTGGGCAGGACTTGGAATTGACCTGACACATTTCAGTTTGTCGAAAAATTTCGATAATTTTATACAAATCGATATTGCAATTTACTTCAAAAACACTAAAATCCGATAACTGAATGCATTTCTAAAACACTTAAATCCGTTAACTGAACAAAATTCGATAACTCGACAAATTTCGACAAATATCGATAACTTGGCGTTTCGAGGGCTTAATAAATTTCGGTAGCTCAAAAATGTGTATGCCTCGATACAAATCGATTGGTCGATAAATTTCGGATACCTCCTTTTAGTTCCAAAGCAAAAGTTTGTTCGGTAAGTAACTTCTCCCTCTTAAAAACCTAGAAAACGGTGGAATTTCGACAGTAACTGGCACTCATAGTTTGTGTTAATTTTGTGTTAATTGTTGTGTTAATTACCTTACCTTAAACCTCTTTCTTTCGACAGCCATATTGCAGTATTTAATTTATTTTATCAATCTACCTAAACTGTAATTTTCAAACAGGTGGCAACTCTCTAAGTTTTTTTCCTTCAATACCATGCATTAGTTTTCGATTGGTTCTAAAATTTTTTATTTGGCTTCTGTTAGCAACTGTTACTGTTACTTTACTAAGGACCCGCCATATTAATTTTTCTTCAATATCTATAATATACAGGCATCGGCCTGTTACAATTTTATTTTATGTATGTATAGATGTATATTTTTTGATTGAACTCTGGATCTCTTTTTTGGCGCATCAAAATTAAAAAAGTCCTTGTGTTACAAGTACGCATTAAATTTAATAAAAACCAAATTTTTATAAATAATTAATTTTTTAAATAAGTAGAAAAAAAAAATCTTTTCAATATACCATGGACTAAAAAGTAGAAAATAATATTTCGCAGTCCCATAGAATTTGTTTTGATATTTTTTTGATTTATGAGATTGAAAATGTAAAACGTGGAGCGCATTGACTTTAACTGATATGAAAAGTAATACACATATGGATGTATGCATGAATATATGTGGGTATACGAATATTGATCGCTTAAAACCGATCTCATATTTTTACTTGCATAAATTGTTTATAATGACTTTTGCTAAAATTTTAAAATCAAAAGTTATCAAACAAATTCTATGTGACTGCGAAATATTATTTTCTACTTTTTAGTCCATTTTGTAGAAACTTGGTTTATTAAAATGATTTTTATTCTTTTTTTATTTAAATATATCAAACCTCATTTCAATTGGATTCATACCTATGCATGCAATTTCACAGCTTTAATAAACAACAACTTCAACCTTACCACAAACCAACCCCTGAAAATAGCGCCCACAGCATTTGTCCCATTCAACGTAACAAAAACAATAACAACAAAACAAACAATAACAACAACAAATATTACGCATGGTTTTACATTTGAAGTACCAATAATTAAGGAAGTATTTGCTCCACTTAAATTAACAGCAACAGCAACAACAATAACAATGCAGCAGCATCAACAACAACGACAGCGACAATTGCATGTCATTGTCGCTGGTCGCTGCAACGTCAGCTAAACAAAAGCGAAAGGGATTTTTTTTTAATGTAAATACGAGTACATACTCGTTCACCACCTGCGGTGAAACAGTGGTGTGCAACAAAATGTGGCAGACACATGGACACGCGTTGCACTTGCAAATCCTTGTTGCTGATGATGCCGTTGCCTTTGTTGTGAGGAGTAAGTGACTAAGTGAGTGAGTAAGTTGAGGTGTTTGTCATACAAAAACAAATACAGAAAAACTGCCAAGCATTTGTATAGCAAGCATGTAGATGTAGGTGTGTTTAATGCTGCTGCGGGTTGGTTCACCATTCGGTTGACTGGCTACTGATTTGACGTTCTGGCGCGGTGTTGCACGCGTTCTCATACGAAATGTGTTAAGCGGCGAATGCAGCGGAAGCTGCAACAACAACAAGTACAATGTTTACAAAAATAAAAACAGCAAGCAAGAAATTGAGCAGGCAAGTCTGTGTTGCCAGCTTTTGATTTTCAAAAAGCACCAACAACTTGGGGGAAAAAAGCCACACTAAAAGTACTAAATTTTTTTACTTATTTTGGAACGAATTTCCGTCCTTCCTTGTCAAGCTTGGTTTGCAGACAAACTGGTTTCGGCATTGTGCCATCTTCTGTGTCATTTATTGTTGTCCTTTTTTTGAATCAACTGATGTTTTTTTCATAACAGTTTGTATTTTTTAACGAAATTAAAAAAAATTAACAATATTTTCAAGTATAGGTACATACATAAATCAATACACAAAACTTTTTCGCTCATAACGATTGAATATCGTCTACACATGCTACATGATGACTCATGCTTACGACGTAATACCGAAGTAGGTACTGCACATTAAAGTCGGTATATCTCCGAGAAAGAAAAATCGTATCACAACAAAAGAAAATGAATTTTAAAGGAGAAGAGTAATCCTAATTAAAACCGTAAGTAGAACAGAAGTGAGTATTGTTGGGCAGTGTCGATACCAAAAATACTCAGAAGTCGATTCTCAAAAGGATCGACAGTATCCGATTTTTAAAAGCATCGATACTTAGTACTTCAAAGTAGCATTCAATCGACGTTATTTGGTGTTAATATATTAATTTGAATAAAGTCCTGCTAGCTAGTGAGATTTCTATATTAGGCATTGAAATGTTACCTACATACATATGTATATTTAAACAAGTAAGAAAGGCTAAGTTCGGGCGGAGCCGAACATTAAATACCCGGCGCAAGTATTAAATAAATGTTTTTTCACCTTTCCGAAGGCTACCGCTACATGGTAAGCTGGGGTGTATCAATTTTGAGTAAATTAGCGTAGCCACGCCCATTTTCCAAAATTTTACCCTAAACGTATTTCTTGGTAAAGAATTTTTGCAAGCATCAATTTTGAATAAATTAGCTTTAATATTTACTGATTTATCGAAGATTTTGTATTTCTCTAAATTACCGTTATATGGGATGGGGACGTCGTTATTGTCCGATTTTTTAAATTTTCGGCCATTTAGTATGCTGTACCAAGGCCAACAACTTTTCCAAGTTTGGAAGAAATTGGTGCAGCGGTTACCAAGATATACACATGTAA
>NW_016159700.1:24451-57978 GCF_001687245.7 Rhagoletis zephyria
CGGACAGACGGACGGACAGACAGACATGGCTTAATCGATTTCTTTTTTCATCCTGATCATTTATGTATACATTTGTCTATATCTATCTCGATTCGTTTTGGCTGTTACAAACAACCGTTATGTGAACAAAATTAATATGCCCTTGTGCACAAGTGCGCTCGGGTATAAAAAAGTTCCCGATTCTGAAAAGTACATATAACCTCAAATATCGCCAAAACCCGTGTTTACCTCAAAATTCTTGTGCCAGAGAAATTTTGCGGCCAGATTTGGATTCAGCACCAAGAAACGCTGTGTTTTACTCAGGTGGTAAAAAAAGTCCAAATATGTATAAAAAATTAGGAAAGAAATACTAAACTTAACTGCGTACTAGCATTTTCAACGCGAATAGAATTCAACAAGGTGGGTTTCCAACTTCAGCTTTTTATCAATCATGGGTGCATTTTAGTGCTTTTAAATTTGTAGATTTTTGTAAATTCAGTGTTGCCACCACTTTAAATATTACCAATTATTTCAGTTGCTAACTAACTAGCAGAAATTTGAGTTCAGAAAAAAAACTAAAAAGTCACTGGACACTATTTTTTTTGGCGTTCTATTTACAAAAAGCACTAAATCTAGTGCTTAAAGCACCAAACTGGCAACTATGAGGCAAGCTGACAATAATTGCAGCTTTAACCGCGCCAAAAACGCTTTAAACATTTGCACATATTCCAACGCACAGGAGATATGTTGATGGCCAAAGCATTGTCATGCAAAGGCAACAAAAGCGTATGAAAAAGGTGTTGTGTGTAAATGCAAATGTGACTTTGTGGAAATACAGTGTTCACAAATAGATTTTTTGAAGATGAAAGCATCCGCAATTATTAATTATGGTGCTATTGGAAATCCTGGCAACGATCTCGCAATAAATAATTTCCATGTTACTATCTTATATCTTACAGAAATGATTTTATGTGGCATTTGAGAATTGCATAATCAGATCATAGAACTAGAGCCTAATTAAGACTTTAATGTTGCATACTTTTAGGCTGACTTTTTTAACAATTTGGCTAGTACTCGAACCAGGTGGAGTACATAAAACTATTTTCATATTAAGTTAATTTTAAAATCAAATATTTGTAAAGCAAGTTTTTGAATATGAAAGAAATCGGACCGGAAATACTGGTTTACCAAATATATCCACTCGCACGCCAACTATCGGCAAAGTTTTCATTGGAGTTATTCCTTTTGATGTAGTTAATATATGTTCTAAATATGAACCAAATCGGACTATAAATATGGGGTTTTGAAATATCTCGACTCGTGCGCCACATATCGGCTTAACAAATGTTTCGTATTGCATTGTCATCGAGTTTTAAGCCAACCATGAAGTTTCATCGGTAAGTTGGTCAAAAATTGATTGCAAGATTTGCCCCTAACAAACATACACACATACATACAGAGCAAGCTTAAAAAAATTAGCTACCTTGCGAGCCAGCACAAAGCATTGGTAGTCATCGTGGGTTTAAGATGTCATCGAATTTTCTGTTGTCAGGCAAAATCATAGTGAGATTATGCAATTCATGACTGTGCTTTACATTAATATTGAGATAAGTCAGTTAAGCATTGTAGACAAATGCACCATTTGAGCTTAATTATAGCTGCGATCATTTTACAACGAGTTTTATTAAGATATTGCATTATAAAAAATAGCCTGAAAACCGATGAGAGAGATTCACTTGTGGAGTAACTAAAGGGCTAACATATAGAATATATTAGTTTCTTAAGAGATTAAATGGGCTTTATGAAAAATAATTTGGTTTCCTAAAATCGCGAAGCTATTATCGATAGCCAATATTAAAAGAAATTTGGTGCATTGATAGCTCTGGAGAAAGCACGGCGTTCAACTTCTCAAACTGAGTTCATTTCCTGGAAGCTCTCCAAGGCTTAGATATTTTCACGAATATATGCATGTTATATAATAGGTATTTACTTCGAAGCGATGACACGCTTTCATTAGATCTCAGCCGGTCTCATGATATGTAATTTACCATTCGGTTAAGGACTAGGCCTTCTTCCAGCAATCCGTGACAGAAATTGGCTCATGGAAGCAAACTGAATGGTCTCTGAATAAACTAGTAATAACTACAGCAGAACATTGCACAACGTCGCCACCACATTTGAAGTAACTATTTATAAAGAGACCTCAGCAGACTTAAACTAGTGTTAATGAGCTCGGGGTTTGGTTTTAAAATGCCCTATCTCAACTGAAAATATATTGAAGATATTTTGAGATAGGACGTTTTTGAATCGGCAGCTGAGATATGGCGTTTTTGAACCGAATACTGAAATAGAGTGTTCTTGAAAAGTTTTCTGTGATAGAGCGTTTTCAAACTGGCTGCCAGGATATGCCGATCTTCTACTCAGGTGTCAATATTTAACTGATATTAACGATATCCTCACAGTTGAGCCTCGGTTCAACGAAGAATTGCTCTACCGTACATAGGTAGTACATATACATATATATGTAGTACAAAATAATACCATCAACGCTGCTTTTAAAGCAAAAGAAAAACAGCAACAACATCAACGCACTCGTGCATGCAATGAAAGTCAATTAAGCGCATTAAGCGAATGTCGTGCGACGAGGTGACAGACAATCAGACCACCAGACAACCAGAGCAGCCAAAGGACTGACAACAACCGTCCACTAAACTGAACGCGAGAGGAATAGAACTGTGAAAAAGGGAAAAGGGAGCCACCAGCAACTGACAATGACGACGCGCGAGTGCGAATAAGGACAAACCATCGCGGCGATGCAAGGAACACGAGCAACACCCGGCGGTCCTTGCATGTTGTTGGACAAATAAAAACAAACAAATATTGCAGGGAAGAGTTTGTTGTAACTGTTTTAAATGCTATCACTGATGTGCGTTTGTTGTTGCTTTGATTGCTGTGTTTGTCGCGAAATTTCCACTTTACATATACATATGTATACACACACCTACATGCATACCTATACGATGTGTCAAACTCGCCGCGCTGCAAAGGCAAACGCTATGCAACGAGGTGACTCAATCCTCTTCCGCCTAACGGCTGGGTTGACACATGAGTCGACGCTGGCTGAGGATGTTTTCAACGGTGACGGCTGTGGGCTGATGGAATGAAGGCAACAGCGAGTATTGTCATAGTCCATGTGCGGCACAAACACAAACTTAAACCGATGCTCGTAATGACTGGCGCGTTGGATTAGGCTCAGTAAAAATCGCCTAGGCAGTTACAACGTCAAGCAAGAAGAAGCAGAATAAATATATATTTTTTTTATGGGACATAATCTAGAGGGAGCCAGAGTCCTGCTGAAGCAAAGCGCCAAGTACCTCCTAAATAATAATACTTGATAGCAAACTACAGTGGCGGCTACGTTTACGTAGAGGATACAGCAGAAAAACCTCGTCTACACTCTATGCATTCTAAAAGCATAAAAATACGGCAGTGTTGATCCGGATCAACTCGGGAATTAACTGCAGTTTATCCAGATTAAGTCCGAGTTAATCTGGATCAACGCTGCCGTCTCTTTAAGCTTTAAGATGCTAGTCTGCACCCTTTCCTCACCTATTGGATTTTCATAGCAATCGTAAGACCAATATTGTTCAATGGGGTACACGATTTAAGAAGATAACCTTCCTTAAAATAGTGGAGCGTTTTAAAGTCTAGACAACGACAGAAATGTAACTACTGTTGCATCGTCCGCTGGCGGACCAAACAATCAATATACTAGCGTTGAAAGCTGCTACCACTCTTAATTTAATGGGGTTGTGCAGATTGTGTCTGGGCCCTACGGCGACTGTAGTATTGTCGACGAACGGAGTACTTACTTGAATTCGGAACCTTTATTCATAGACACTATTGAGGTTGAAAGCTGACGGGAATGCATGAGGATGACTGACTCGGTACAAGTATATAAGCAAATCTCAAGAGTGGTTTTTTTTGTGTCACTCCTTTCTCTCGCCAGAAAGAAAACGCTACAGCATTCTTCTTGCATTTACGATAAAAAATAAATCAAGTATTTGAACAATTTTAGTCTTAAATCTTTATTTAGGCAAAAAAGTACCGAAATGACTCGTTTTTTCATTTTCGCTCGAAAAAAATCATAATTGTTTTTTTTTTAATAATTTTGGGAAGTTTTTAAATAGTATGTTCATATTAGAGTTAATGGAAGATGGTATCAAATGCCACATACCTGTGAAGTTTCAAAAGAGTGCCACCAAATTAAAAAAAATGCCAGCATGCATAATATCTGTCTCAACAATTTTGTAATTTTTGAAATTTACCGATTTTTTGATTTTAAAAGTTTAAAATGCACTTCAAAATGTTAACATTAAAAGGTGAAAATGTGCCACACCCAAAAATGTACCATCTGAGTCTGGCGAAGGCCGGACAGCGGCAGAGAAAATGTTCTGTACTATCCTGGTCCTCCAAACACGGTGTACACAGGGGATTGTCGATGATGCCTATGGTGACCATATGTCGTCCCCATGGATTGTGCCCCGTAATCTGTCCTACCAGGGCTCGTAGATCACTCCTTCTTTGTCTGAGAAGAAATTTTGCTACTACCCTGTCCGGCCTTTTCAGGAAACACTTGGTTATTTTGCAGGTGTCAATAGTGCACCTACGGGTTTCATGAGTTTTTATTATGAGATCCTTGATGCACCGGATCGTTCCCACTATGCTTGGCCCTAAAATTAGTTCCGGTCCAATTGGGCGCTCCAGAGAACCGCAGTTCACCAATTCATCCACCAGTTCGTTACCTTGAACACCGTAGTGTCCTGGGACCCATACAAGTTCAAGCTCATTCCATCTTGTAACGGAGTTCAGCCACAACTTATATTCCTTGACTAACTTTGAAGAGGTTCGAACGGTTTGACGGCCTTTAGTGCTGCTTGGATGTCGCCAGTTATTCAGTCTACCACTTTCAGTATTGCAAAGATTTCCGATGGAAAGACTGTTGCTAAAAAATCCCGTTGATTTTTGATAAGTGCTGACGGTATCACGCATTTTCTTCCATACAAAGTAATTTTTTCTACATAGATCGGTTCAGAAGGTCAAGAAAGTAGGCGGCGTGGGCGGCATTCGAGCTGTATATATATATCTACATACGTAACTCTTATAGCTGCCGAAATGCAGTAGCATTTTCCAAGTAGTGAGGTAGAGTGGAGGGCAATCATGGATGAATTATGCGGAGGTACATCTTTCCAGATAGACAAGAAAGCTGCTTTGTTTTCCAACACTACTCCTTGTCACAGGAACGCTACGGACTTTAATGGTGCCTGCGAAGCCACGTAGTGACTAACCAAGTAATAATCTCGTGTCACGCACCAAAAACAGTCAACTTGCTGTATATACTTATATTGTTTGTTGTTGTTACCTCCGAACCCTTGAATGTGTTAAGCGAGTACTGAAATGCTGATTATTGGACAGGTTTCCCTAGGTCGGTCTACATCAATGAATATTAACCCAGTCTCTTAATGGAGAGTTTATTGCATTGGCGGAATTATTCTACTGCAGGATAAAAAATTTCTTTCGCTCCACGCTCGCAGAGAATTTGGTAAGCATGGTTCGAATATCGTGAAGGCCAGTAATCGTGGGATTTTTGTCTTCCGTACACTTGGACGCAACCAATCGTGAGGTGAGAAAATTTCACTCTGGAGCGCTACTAATATTTTGGCAGCAAAGTCTTTTTCCTATTACATATTAGTGACTGAACGTGGACAGCTAAGCGTGTATACTGTGCTCTACTCTAATATACAACACCGTAATGTACTATACTGTACTGTACTAAACTGTACTGTACTATACTGTTCTCTCATGTACTGTCCGTGACTGTCCTTTTAATGTGATCAGCAATTTTTTTTCCAAGCCAACTGACAATTGCTGAGATTTTATTGTGACTACATACATAAATATTTTCCAGATTAGGATTTTTTTCTTCAAAAACTACCTTTTAAACTAATTACTTATACAGGTACAGGCCTAAAATTTTTTCTATTTCTTAGCTCACTCCAAACTCAATAATTTCCCCAAAAATTTCTATCATTTAATTTAAAGTAAGCAAATATCGATTAAACGGATGAATTGAGCGAATTTGAGAAAGCCTTGCTCCATTGCGCAGGCAACTTTCCAACAAAGCCACTAACGGATAACGATGCAAAATAAGGATATGTTTGAGTACATGATAATTTCATGAATATAGACTTTCAAGCATGTATGCATTGCGCATTTAATTCCCTTCACATACACGCACACTCTCGTTCACAAAAAAAGCGCCAGAAACGATTCGAATCGATGAATAAATCTGAGCCAAGACGGCAAGTAGAGTATTAAATTCATATCAATTCACAGAGACTGCAGTGAAAGCAAACTATCCGGTGCTGAGTAGACAAGCAAAATTTATAAAATATTTCGCATATAGTAAGTATGCAACCATATGTGCATTTGTATGTGCATTAATATACATATATATATTTTAGTACTATATTGAGTACACACAATCACATGCTATATTAATTTCCATCATCCGCTTGAAGCCGCCGCCGAAGTGTGTCAATCATCCCAGCTCGATATTTTGCGTCAACATCATTAACAGTAGCTACCCTGCAGGAAATGGTTTGTAGCTAACTATTAACTAACTAGCAGTTGCCTAGTGGTAACCATTTATTAACTACTTCTTTTGGCCGTAACTAACTACTTTTGAAGGACAATGACCGCAAAATAGCGAGAACTAGTTTTGTCTGCATTAAATGTCAACTAACTTGTAGCTAGCTACTTTTGGACATAAACTATCAATAAGAAAAACAAAATATTTTTTGGGGGTTTTTTTTTTATTTTGTATTTACATGTGATAATATAAAATTTCGATCTTTCTTTTATTTGTCCTGAATACGAAAAAGAATCTGCGAAGTTTAGAAAAAAAGTGTATTGAAAGAAATTTTTGTATGAGGATATTTAAATAGAAACTTGTAAAGAAAACAATCTCCCCGTTAACGTCTGCATGACTCCTGCACGACTTTACAACTAACTTAAACTTAGTTTTGTTATAGCTAATTAAAAGTTTGTTATCGATCTCACTCTCACAAAAAAGCTAACTAAAAGTTGGTTATTGTAATCAACTGATAATTTTTTTCTGCAGGGTAAGGATATGCACGAGCATACTCACACCAACAACAAGTGGAGTAATAACAACAGCACAAGCATCCTGATAATTATCATTATCACACGCAGTGAAATCATCAACAGCATTGGCACATGATGGAATAATGAAAAATTGTTGGTTGGCAAATAATATTTATAGTTTCAGTGCCGATGTGTCAACTCGTTGAAAATACTATCTGGGCATTGAATGCATGTATGGAGTTGATGGAATATTGACAGTAAATGCATGCATATATGTACATATCGCGGCTATGGAAAGGCAGATAGCTGCATGCCGAGCGCAGAGCTGTTGAAGTACACAGCGCTTGGTGAGTGGAAGAAGGCTATAGCGCGAATAGTCGAGTGCAGTAAAATCCCATATTAATAACTGGCAGTATCTTTCATGTCAATATTGACAAACATAAGCGCACATAATCTTGCAGTTATGTAGCCTATAGTGAAGGGGAACTCACGCCAAGGCGGCACTGCTGGCCATTTACTGAATGCGATGGTCATCGTTGTTTCACTCAACCATGGCAAGGACACCAAATTTCGTCCTTGTCAAAAATTTTTCCGAAATTTTCTTAAAACAAAAACAAAACAAATCAAAAAAAACTCTTACCAACTCGAATTGTTCACCTTCATGATTGTGATCATAATGAATCGTTTAATATATTCTAGCACTTTTTAGTAGTATTCAGTAAATTTAGGAATCTAGTGGAATGACACCAGATATTTTTTTAACGCCTAGGAAGTTATTTTTGAAATTAATGACCAAAACTGTTATTCTCCATCGGCTCTGGATTCTAGGAACAAAGAAGACACTAGGTGTTCAACTCGCAACAATGCATATTAAGTTTGGCAGTCTACAGACAGAAACGGTTCAAAGAGTAAGGTTTAATAAAATGGTGGCTCTCTTAATGTTTTATTAAACGCAGCTGGGAATACTTCTATAGCGGCCATCTCGACAGTAATTTAGGCAAAGTGTTCATTAGAACGGGCCTTGACCTACATATATGAATGTCTCCGTACGTTATGTGGTCGCAGGATGCAGTGAGCGACGAGAGAGAGAAGAGAATGAGGAAGGTGCTTTTTGAGCTCGTCTAGTTGTGTTGAAAGAACTAGTAAAACAAATGTGCCATGTGTAGATTAGGAACGGAACCAGAAAACTTCAGCAATTTCTCCGCCTTTGCAGAGTTTCTCCAGTTCTTCTGCGCTTGACCTTTCCATTGTGTTCCTTATGGTTGCCTTCCTTTGTCAACTTATGAATGGTGGAGCGAAGGATCATATATGCGTCTGAGATGCCCAAGCCATCACAAACGTTGCCAACCCGAACAGAGCCATAGATCTTGTGGGATATTTTTCTCTAGTAAGCCAGCAAAGCATTCTCATCTTTGTTCGGCATCGTCCAGTTTTCGCCGCCATTCAAAAAGACCCGCGTGTGTAGGGATTTATAAAGCGTGATTTTTGTTCGTTGAGAAATGGCTCTGCTTTTCACTTGGCTACAGATTCCAAAGTAGCACCTAATGGCTTGGTCTCCGGGCAGAGATTGTTGTTAGGATCAGACGAAGAACTTCACTACTTTAAGAAGAAAACTGCGATCACGCGAGCCCCCACAGGCTAAGCTTCTTTGTTTATTGTTAGGACGTTATATAATCTTTTGTTCTTTCACCGCTCGACTAACTGCACTTGGCTCTTTTCCAGAGCAATAAACCGCTACAGTCACAGCTTTATAGTCGATGCCGACCATCCTTTTGGTATACATATATGTATGATATCGCTGTGATTTAGATGGACGACGCAGTTTACGCTTTCCAACATCGAATTGAAAAAATCGCACGAAAACGGGTCGTCCTATCTAAAACCTTATTTGGTCTAAACAGCGCGGAGAGGTCACTCTCAATTCGAACTGAGATGAAGATTGTGATCGAAGTCACTGTACACAACCGTATTAGTGTGGACACAAGAGCAACGTAGGGTATGTTCTCTTCGTTCTTTCAACGGCAACTCTAATCTTTTTAATTAGTGGTCCTTTTTCAAGACTTGATGCAAGATGAAAATCTATACGATGATTAGTAAAGAAGCAGAAGCCGCATCTATAAGTCCCAATCAATTGGTTTATGACTTTTAGACCAAAAAAACGAGACTATGTATTTCGGTCCATAATTTTGTGAGTAACAAAAAAACCTATTACCACTGGATCTGCTTTCTTTATGACACCCAAAGCCATGCGCCATTTTCAGGTCTTATTCACTTTGACTTCACCCCCACGCCCATTCGACTTCAAAATATCCTACATGATATATGTACATATGTAGACTAAAATCTCCTCCTAAAATCTCCTTCATAATTTTTTTCCATTTCATTTGCTGGCCACTCACAAAATTTTTTATCTTTTAATGAAGTAAATATTTTCCGCAAAGTCCATTCGCATGCCGACAATTTTTTTACTCGTCCCTCTCTCCCTCCCCTTTTAAACGTTCTTAACGGTTTTTCGTATATCTTTCACACCTTTTGCATTTTTTACAACAAATTCCCAAACTTTTTCGTTTTACGTTTTCCATTTTCCATTTCCTTTTTTTTCATTCGTTACTTTTTTCTGATTTTTTCTGATGCACTTCTATGATTACTTTTTCACATACCACCAACCGTAAAGCTTTTTTCGTACATTTTTCACAGAAGGTAGCGCTGCCTGACTGCAATTTTCATGTATGATTCTGCAAAATTCGAATATATTCCATTTTTTATGGCATGCGAGGGACAATTTTGCGTCGCGTGCCTTTTTTTTTGCTGCCTCAGTCGTTGTTGTTGTTGTTGCTGCTGATGGCATTGTGGGTAAATGTCGTCAAGCAAACGGTCAACCTTTCCCAACAAGAAAAAGAAATAATGTTTAACAACAACAAAACAACAAGCTGCTCGCACAGCAGGTTGCAGCCGCTCGGCAGAGAAGCAACGGAGTGTTGGTGATTGCAATCGGGGGAGTGCGTGCGTAGAGTTGAGTGGGTGACAGCCAGCTAGGTATGAATCTATTCACCGCGCACTGCCGCGCTCTGTCGGCTGTGTGGTCGGT
Organism: Rhagoletis zephyria; assembly: GCF_001687245.7. Classification (NCBI taxonomy): domain Eukaryota; kingdom Metazoa; phylum Arthropoda; class Insecta; order Diptera; family Tephritidae; genus Rhagoletis; species Rhagoletis zephyria. The sequence continues at coordinate 34,686 of NW_016159700.1, forward strand.
AGCTGTAACCAATTTTTGTTGTCCTTGCTGCTGTTGTTCTTGCTGTTGTTGTTACTGGCAACATGATTGTGTGGATTACCCGAAATAACAGTTTGACCATTCGAGTGTAAACAATTCATTTGTGTCATTTATTTGGGGATTTCACTCGTTCGTTCGCTTGCTCACCCATTTACTCGTTCGTTTGTACGGTTGAGAGTTAAAAATTTTTGCCTGCCGTTATGTTGCAAGTAGTTTTAGTTGTTGTTGTTTTTAGTGGCCGAGCATCGTTATTTGAATTGTGCATAACAGCATTGCATGCGAAGTACTTTACTCCATACCAAAAAAAAAATAAAAATTTACTAAAATATGCCAAAAAAGGTATAACAGTATTGAACGCCTTTTGGGTGCTTTTAATGCATTTTTAATTTCCTACATGTGTAGGTAGGAAGCGGAAAAAACACGAGATAGAAGCGTATTTTTTCGAAAAATCATCTATCGATGACTGTTCCGAGTGAGGAATGCATATAAAACGCGGCGCAGCTGCAAATCATTTTAAGTGCTCGATTTCGTGTGGGCAAGGTCAAGGGTGAGTAAATATTGAGTGATGAAAATTGTTTTTTTTTAGGAAGACACACATACATATTTAATTAGATACAGATGTTGATTACACCGTACCTTCGAATCTAATGTAATTTTCGCAATTTCGGAAAAAATTTTTTGTCCGTCGTCCTTTTAGATTTTTCGTCATATCTGCTATATTTATTGTCGGATCCTAAAGTATGGTCTATTGTAGTTTTTGTTTCGAGCAGACAATTTTGAAAAAAAAAAAATTGTTTGCCTTTGGGTCGCTTTTTCGTTCCGATGTTTATTGACCTTAAATACCCCGTTCGAGTACATATCAACTATATCCCAGTAAACTATATAGACCTCACCAAAAATCAATAAACTTTTGCTACGGAAGTATTTCGAACCAAACGTAGGGGTACCCTTTTACATTTTTTGTTATATCTTCGGCATTTAAATTACGATATATCGATGTAGCATGTCTGGGGGCGGAATGAATTCAACTCAGGATGAAATACCTAGATCCATATAGTAAAACCTAAAATATTTTTTATTCTCATTTAACATATTTTATGACCATATCGAGTTTAAATTTTTTTTCCTTAATATTTTCAGAATAAATTGATAAAAGCGTTAAAATTCATATTGGGGAGAAATATGTAGTTTAGGTTTATGTAGTAGAATTGCACGAGGAATAATTCTGTAGAACGTTTTTTTGACCACTTTTTTGGAAAAACAGAATAAAATACAAATGTCAATAGGATGTCGATAGAGGATTAAAATGTTCTAGAAAATTATTCGACGGAAACTTTTATTAAGGGTACTCTCAGGCAATCTTTGTACAAAAACCGTGCAGGAAAACGTCACCGTCATAGAGTTAACATGTGTTCGAAGATCCTGATCGTGAATAATTTGAAGAGGGATCAGTAAAGCCACCAATGGCGTCACATGTGGACTGATAACACAAGCCCTGAGCTATAAACCTTGAAAAGAACTAGAGTTATATCTACATATTAACCAAATATAAAAGAAAGCATAAAACAGTACGGGTTCTGCGCTATCGAAACGCGATAAATAGTCTTTCAATTGGCTCAAAAGTAGTTAGACAGTTGATTGACTCCTCAAACTGGACAGGGACTTCACCGTTGATTAAAACATATGTGAAGTTAGGGATCTTTAGTGCTGTTTTAGGTTTGCCGGCTTGTATTGGTTGACCAGTTATCAAATCGCCAAACTCGGATCTCTGATGCGAGTATTCCTAAGTTAGACTATGGCAAGATGGTCACAATCATTTTGTGGTACAGTCGCTTTACCCTCCGGACCGCATGAAGCGAGCTATCGCTCTGCCAGTTTCGTGGGGCTGATTACGGTTGCAAAGCTCTACAACAATATGCGGCGTAAAACATATTAAAAATTAAACTAAAAATTTTGGTGCAATCCCAGATAATTCGTGCCTCACCGGGGTCGGCGGTGCCGGGCTTCACTGGTTCTTTCTCCGCGCCTATTCGTGAATGTTTTCGAAAATGTATTATTAACTTGTGCCGAGTCGGTTCGGAAAAATTAAGCCCGCACCCATCTCTAGCATACGCACAACCTACCCGCCACAAGCGCATAATGCAGCGCTAAGAGACCACCCGTGAGGTATTTCAGCTTAACAACTGAGCAAAGGTCGACTTTTTAACAGAACGACCCCATTCTTTCTTCATTCTCACGATATCTTAGATTGATTTCAGGCTTACGCAATTCTGCATTCCGTAATCGCAGTAGAATTTCTTCAGTAAAGTCCACCGAAGATACTTTCCTCACTTTCGCAACGAACTTCCACTATATATAGGTCCGCAGAAAATATTGGACGGATTTGTATCTTAAAAAGTTAAGCTTCGAATGAAATCCCAAATTGTAAGTAGTACTTTCTCAAATGAAATTAGAACACCAAAGAGATTTTTGTGCGATGTCGAGCAGTGCTATTTGAGCCTTGCTATGGTTTTCAGTTTTACAGCTCAAACTACCATTGCTATAAAGATCTTGGCGTCCGATTTGTCTCAACCGATTAAAAAGATATTCTCTACTAATCGAGCTTATGATTTACAACATATGTATAATTCTATATGTACCTATGTATATTCAACTAAGTCGCCCTAAGGTTTTTTCCAAAACGCTTAAGAAAATTTATTACATCTCGATTTGCCATTAAATTTGACAATCAGAATTCTGCCTTAAGGCTTAATCAATACCCCTTTCGTACTCACTTACAAATTGATTGCTTATAATTGGCAAATATACTAGTGATATTTGCATATCTTAAGGCGTTCAGCCAATACGCCTCATTAGTTACATTAAAACATAAATTTGTGGCTGCCATGTAATTTTAGCTTTGACTATGGGCTAACAAAGAAGTGGTGAGGCAGGGATACAATTTGTTAGAAAGATAAATAACATGGGTGATATATGTATATATGTACAAGTGGATGTATTAAGTTTAAAGGGGGAATTTAATTAAGTCAAATAATATTTCAAAATCTATTTAGAACTTTCCAGCCGCACTTTACCCTATTTTCAAAATCCATAGTCAATTCTAGCTAATTTTAAACTAATCCTCACTCAGTTGCACCCACATTAGCGCGCCATTTAAGTAAGCGCACTAAGAGCAGCTCAAGCGTGTCAGCCTGCAAATATGCAAGGCAAAGTCGAAAAGCTACTCAAGCGCGATAGAAATAGAGGCGGCGGAGACAACGCAATGCCAGCCATTGGAAAACTTCAAAGCTCCCCTATACGTCAGAGGTACCTATAGCTACATACTTCCACTATTATAATGATGAGCTGAGCTGTGATGAACAAAAATCCCTAAAAAAAAAAAATCACAGGAAATGAATAAATGCTGAAAAAATGAAACTAATGGCAGAAGAATGAGCACAGAGGCTGCGCTGCGGCGCGCCGCTAGATTACCAATCGAAGGTAGAAGGCAGAGAAGGATTTGAGTGAGAAATTGGTAGCAGCAGCAGCGGCAGATAATGGCAGCGGTGCTCGATAATGCGCGATGAGCAACCACGCGCGCCCGCCACAAATCATTCATCATAAAAAGCCAGTCAGTCAGCGACATGCAAACTTGCAAACCGACAGACAAGCGGGAGGCAAATAGATAGACAGATATGTAGATCGACCGACCGACGACCGCTAGTTATACTTCTAGGGCAGCCTTGCGACAGATAGATGAGCTTATAGTTGGCTGATTGCGAGCTGTGTTGAGCTGAGCTGCGCTTGGAAGTGGTTAGGTGAGGGACGTAGGACATACATATCTGCTTGGTGATGATTGCTTTGGCTGAGTAGTTGGCCATACACAAATGCACGCACACATATGCATACACACACTCACAGAGTTATAGTATATGCAAATATATAGTTGCAACGCACATTACTCAGCTGGTGGCCAGACTAATGTGGCAGGCGGTGAAATGGCAACGAAAAACTAAAACGAAAAAAATAAGCATACAGTAAAAACAAAGAAAAATTGGCAGTCGTCGACGAAGGACATGTCAGCAGGCGCGGAAGGGAAACGTTGAAAAATGTGGAAAAAATCGTGTGGCAACAAAAGCCATTAGTCGCCACAGACACAGACAACAGTGTGGCAACCCGAAGAGTACGTGCCGCATTTGCAATCATGAAAAGTATGCAAAAGTGCAGCTGAGCGGTGCGCCAGAGCACTGTAGCACTAAAGGGTGATATAAAGCCACAAAGTAGGCAAAACAGTTGGCTAAAATGTGTGGCTGTCGGTTGGAGAAGAAACGGCGAGAGAAGGTTGTGAAAAAAGGAACTGGGTAGAATAAAAAAATTTACAGAAAAGAGAAAAACCAAAAAATATACACTGCCGGCAAAAAGTATTGGCACAGCCACTTTTTTTATAATATATGCAACAATTTTTATGATAATATTCTTCCGTCAATTGTTTATAAAACTAAGGTTCATTCTACAACAAAAAAAATAAAAATATAATTTCTAAACTTTGTGCAAAGTTCGCGAAAATTAAGCAAATTTTCATAAAAATTTTTGAGTATGCATATTTGTAGCCCAATTAGTTTTATTGCAATAAAGTAGAAGTTGTAAGTAGCTACGAATTACCGTTGATTTTTGGCATTTTTTTTCGAAAGTATTTTGTATGGAAAAAATGCAAAACACCTTCAACAAAAAAAAAAAAATCTCAAAAATTAATGCGATTTTTGACTAACTCCGAAGTCGCATTTTTTATACTAGAACTCAATGCGCTACAAAACTGCATACTCAAGAAAATTCAGAAAAATCTGACTAAAAATTTTAAAACTTTCATGGGAATGTATGGTATTTTCGCAAGTTTTGCACAAAGTTTAGAAATTATATTTTTATGTTTTTTATTGTAGAATGAATGATATTTTTATTAAAAAAATATCGGAAAATATTTGAATAGAAATTGTTGAATATATTGAGCAATATTCGCTGTGCCAATACTTTTTTCCGGCAGTGTATATAATTTAAGGGGGAAAAAATAGTTTAAAGTGGAAAAAATCCGGTCGATGCCATTAAAAAAACTACATACACAAACTGCAATGAGAAACTACTTAAAATGAGAATGTGTGTGTGCTGGCAAATAGTGGGCGTGTTACCCCAAGCCTCATATATGTATATGTATGTAGAGGTGTGTATTACCTACTCATCTATGCATAAGACTGCTCATTGTACCGCACTCGCTATCTTTTTATCTATGTATGCAGCCATCCATCCATCCATCGACTGCTAAAAGGACAATGGCGAGGATAATAAGTCAATGAACTGTATTTCAAGTGGCTGCTGATGGTTTTACGATGCTTTTAAGTAAATATGTATTTTCCACTACAAATTATTGCCAGCCAGCCAGCATACACACACATACATACACACATACATACATAAGTAGATAAGTTTGTGATTTGAGCGGCTTTATCGATAAAAGAAAAGGGTAAATCGAGGTGGAACGAGCGACCGCCAGCTATTCTATAAATAGTTATATGCAGATAGTGTTATAAGTGGTGATTAGCGTTGGCCTACAGCGCAATTGGAAAAGGGAAAATACGCTTGTTTAGTCAGGCGTTAAATAAGCAGGACATATACACACACACACACACACACACACACATACATTTGTAAAGTGGTAGATAGACGGCTATGTTGCGGAAGCAGTTGAATGAGCAAAATGATTTGATAAGGGTTTTGAAGCAAAAGGCTTTGTTAAGTATATAATGAGAATGCAAAGCGGAAGTAATGCAAGTGATTTGAGGAAGTAATCGAAATTCTTGTAGGCAAGCAAAGTGTTTTAATGGGTCAGATTTGAGTAGACTAACTCATCCAGAAGTGGGCTGAAGGAAATTTTTGAAGATATATAAAATTTAAATTTAACGCAAAAAGGCGTTGGCTTCTTTTTTTTGTATGTAGGTATACATCTTATGGTGATTTCGTTTCCTCCAAAAAAATGTTGCTCTTTCACGGTAAAAAATGTGTTTAATGATACATTCAACCCTCTAAAAGCGCTTGATTTTGCTTTCTTGTCATTGTCTAGCTCACGCATATCATAATATTTATTGTCGTTTTAAGCAACCCTCTCCTTTTCAGGGCAACCATCTCCGCTGACAAAGCTTCAAAGGGCAGAGAATCAATAAAAATATCGATAATAGCTTTTATTATTGTATCAATTTCCTTAAGTATATCAATAACAATTTCCATTTTTTTCATCGATAACCACTTCGATCAAAATATTGTTTTAATAAAATTTTAGATTAGTTTATTAATAAATATTTCGATTAATATTTCAACAACAATTTTAATAAGTTTATCGATAAAATTTAGACTAATATATCGATAACAACTTCGACAAATATATCGATAACAATTTTCATTAGTTTATGATCAAAATTTTTTAATTATATATTGATAAGCTACATAGTAAAAATGTATACATTTCAGCAAAAGTTTCGATTATCATATCGAAAATAAATTTAGAAGTATTTTTACTTGCATATGCAAGTATCTTTATGCCGATAACATCTTGATTTACTTTTTTTGATAAAAATTAAAAGCACAATTATCATTAATGGCTCAAATACAAATTTCGATGAAAATTCCGATAACGATTTCGATTATTTAATCGTAAATAATGATGTTACGCATGGCGGTAGAAGTTTATATTATTGATAACTACTTCGACAAATATTTCATACAAATTTCGAAAACTCTGTTTATTTTATCGCTAACAATTTAGAGCGACTAAAAACGATTTCGCTTAAGTAAGGAAAATAATTTTGATGCAAATGTCGATAGCACTTTCTATAAGCATCGATTGGCAGTAAGTCTGGTAGGAAAGGCGATACAAATTCTTGTCTTTAGATACATAGGTAACTACATTAGATAAAAATATCGATCAATTTATCGATAACAATTTCGTTAGATATTTCGATAACAATTTATCGCTAACAATTAAGATCGATTAAAAACGATTTCGCTTAATGTGAGGAAAACAATTTTGTTGAAAATGTCGATAGCAGTTTCTGTTATTTAGTATCGATCGATATTAAGTCTGATACATATACCGATACAAGTTCCTCTTTTCAGATCAGTAACTACTTTGCATAAACATTCGATAACTATATCGATTATTTCATTGATACAAATTCCGTTAGAAATTTTCGCAACAATTTATATACATAAATACATTTATCACCAGACGTTTCAAATATTACAATAAAAACAATTTGTGTCGATAAAAATGGCGATGAACATACCGTTAATGTCTTTGATTATTATTTCGGTAACAACTGCAAGAATTAATACCGGAGAGTATTGAAAGTCTCGTCGATTGGTATCGCGAGGAGGCGAGATAGCTTTGCCTTAAAGCCTCTTATGCTACTTCCGTAATCATTCCGTAGACTTCTGCATAGGATTTTGTCCTCACACTTTTGGAGGGGTTTGCTGCCCTCTAGCCGTTTGTCGTTGCCAGTGATAATACGACTGGGTTTTGTTTTTTTTCTGTGAATTGTCGACCTTTAATGCTATTCTATCTTGAGGGGTATGTGTCTCCTAGTGTTATGAGTGGAAGTTCTCACCCACTCGTTGGGCCTTTTGTGCCCTTTTTTTGTTTGTCTTTTGGTGCTTTTGCCTTTAATGCTTAAATTATTTGTCTTGTTCGTACGATCAACTGCTCATCGGAGCAAACTTAGCGTTTGTTCCTCATAGTAGCTTCCTTTGCCAGCATAAGGCCATTGCTTTTTGCTGAAGCATCCTGGTATCACGAACTCTCATACTATCACCCGCTGGCGAAGCATGGTTGATAGTTCGACTAAGCCCACGCATTGTGACAAAGCAAGCACCTAGTTGCTAAGCTCAATTTAGCACCCGAAAGTATGCAAAGTATTAGTACATCATACATCCTATTCGCTTAGCACGTTCAAAAATACGCTTCTTAAACGGCGACTAAAAAATTTATTGAGGTCAAAAGTAGCTAGCATTCCTCCCCAAGACTTTTCTCTTGGAAGCTCAATCCGTAAAGGAAATCTTGAAACCCAAAATGAGTCTGTATCCTTTACAAGTCACAATCACGAGGTTTCGCTAACCAAGGCTCGACGCCTAATCTGGCATAATCAACATTTTTGTAGGTGCATTCGTTTACCATATCAGAATTGCCAAACTGGTGAAAGCTGAGCTGTAGCAGATCCTTATACGCTGAGAAAAGAGTAAGCTTACTATATTTATCTCCACACAAGATTTGGTAACTGTAACCAAATAATGTAACTATAGCCAAATCATGTTTTGATATAACTAAACTCTGCGCTCAGTGTGTAGAAAACGGAACGTCCCTTGTTTTATCGCTTCGTGAGTTTCTCATCACATTTCTAACTTCTTCTGCGGCTCATGAATTGAGCAACTGGCTGATTGTAATCTCATAAACTATGCATCCACATGGTCTTGACAAATATACTCTAGCGCCAATGACTTCCGACTGTGGTTGAGGACTTAAAATAGCTGATCCACTATGCTATCACCGTTTTTTTCTCTTTAACATATACTCCTCCCACACCCATCCTTTGATTAGTCGCATTTACTTAGGAAGAGAGCAATTTGAAGTGAATAGTGAATGACTACTGGCTGTTGCCACAACTGATTATTCGCTGCAATGAGTCAGTTAATGTGATTGAATGCGTTTGAGCGAAGTAAATCAATGCGGGATAATGAAAAAAATAAATAAAGAAAGTACAAATAGAAACGGATAAAGCTGCATTTAATGATGAGAAAGTCAAATGGAAAGGGTTAAAAGCCTTAATTTTGTAGTAGGTAGATATTGAGTGATGTGGTGCGGTGATTGTAAATACATACATACTCGTGCATAACTGGGAGGACATGAGGATGTAAGGACGAGTATGGGTAAGATGAAAGTGATGAAAGAACAAAAAGCGCAATCAGTGCGGCAAGCCTTTGATCTATTTCTTTAGTTATTAAACTGAAAGGATGAGATGGGTTTTTTATATATGTTCTTACATATAATTATAAGTGATTTATATGCGGGAGGGAATTAATGAATTAATGTGACGATATATGTATGACTTTTCATGGGTATAAATAAGGGGAAACATTAAATTATAATAACGATAGCAAACATTTTAAGATTTATTAGTTTTGAACTAATTATTGCATACAAGTATGTAGAGAGAAAGCACAGTGAAAGAACGGAATTGTGGTTAGTATGTTTGGAGAACGCAAACTTGTTTTTGAACTTAAAATAATTTTTTCATAGTATGGTTGAGAATTGCAAACACTTCCCCAGTAGGGAAATAAAACAATAAGCAAGCAGCACTATTTGTTGAAACACATTCTGTAGCATAATTTGAGGCATACACTGTTTACTACTTGTGCAAGCTTAGCAAGGCCACTCTTTTTTTAGCAACCATTTACTTAGTCCTTTAGTCCTCTTAAACTTTTTCTAGGAAAAATTTTATTTTTTACTATGCGCTTATTATTGCAATACATTTCTTTTTTCTCTTGATGACTCTATAATTTGTGTAACACAATATTACTCAACACCACTGCGTGCCTATGTTTTCGTATTTGCAGCGGAAGGGCAAGTAAAAACTTGCCGACTTATCGCTTTAATTGCAATCAATGTTGCGATAGGAATCTCCCCTTGGTCGCTTGGCCGTAGACGTACGTGTGTGTGACGCGCGGCAACGCCCGCTTTGGCCGACTGTACCAGCACGCGAATAGTCAAAATTACATGTTAGCTAACGCAGTGCTGTGCTGTGTGTAATTAATATTTTCAACACTTTTTATACAAAACATACTTATGAGTCAATCCATGTCAAATGGACCAATGGTTGCACCACATATTTTTTAATTTGGAAGAAGTTTGGTAAGAACTTTTCGTTTGTCATGTAACGAAGTTCTGCTAAAAGAAAAGAAATCGTAAATTAATTTTTCGAATAACTTAAAAATTTCTGTAGCTACAAAAGATTGTTCTGATCTCGTTTTAAAGGTGGCGTTTGTGGCTATATAAAAAAAATTTGAAAAAATAGAAAATACACAATTTTGAAAATTTAAAAAATCGTAAAAGCAAAAATGTATTAAATTTTTTTTATATAACATACCTCACTTATTTTAAAAGATTCTGAACTTTTGAATATTGAAACAAATTTTTTTGTTAAAAAAAAATTGTTAAACAATTTTTATTGAGCTTGAGGCCGTTTTTAAAAGAAAATTAATGTGAAAAAAACAACAATAATTTATAAAAAATTAAATAAATAAATAAATAAAATTATAGTTTCCAAAAAGTTTTTTTCTTAATCATAAATTCATGTCCTTAAAAAAATCCCTTGAAAATTTCACAATATTTTAGGATAAGTTGAAGGAATTGTATAAAAAAATTGAGTTTTTAAAATTTTTACATGAATAATTTTTTTAATTTCGAAATTCTGAAATTTTTTAATTTTCGAATTTTTATGAATTATAATCGAATTATAGCCATATAGCCGTTAAATGATAAAAGAAAAGTTCTAACCAAAATTTATCCAAATAAGAAATGATCGATTACTACCATTGGTCGATTTGACATGGCTTGACCCATATGCAAAATAGGTATGAATATGTAATATGTTACAACACTTGCAGTACATAAATATTTATGAAAAACATATTTTTTCACTTAGTTTTAAAATATGTGCATGTATTCGCTTAACTAGTCACCTTGCTAACACGAAAGTTGCAAATTTGCTTTACGCAATTAATATGCTTTCCACCCTGGCTCTCAATACAATTATTGTTTAGAGCGGCTACCTACAAAGAACTGCCAAGGCGAAAGTGGTGGTCATTTAAATTTGTGCAGTTGCAGGAAAATAAGTCTTCTCGCCTTATCCAATGCGTTGAAAATGCCAGCACACAAACTTTCAGCTATCACCTTAAAGCTAACACCGTTCTGCTACATTTTGTAGATTCATTATTGCGCTGACTTTCGTACTGTTTCTCTCAGAGCGACAATACTTTCGCCAGCGATGAAGTCAGCATTAGTTCGAGATAAACCCTCTAAGTTGGAGAGGAACAGCGGTCTCAATGCTGTTAAGCTTTTACATCTTCAAGCTTCTCAGCCATCAAAGAGATGTTGACCGATTTTATTCGCTGACGACTAATCAATGTTGGGGTCCGGGAATGATGACCTGATTTATCTTGCTTCTTTCTTCTCATTCCTCCCACGAAGTCAACGCCGACGCTCATGTGAACTCCAGTGAGTTCCTCGGAACTTTTAATTAAATACGAATCGAGATGTTTACACCTTAGGCCTGCGAAAGCAGAGCAAGTAAGAAGAAAACGCTGTGATGGTTCCACCTCGTTACTTTTCAGGTTGGGGGTTTTGCTCTGTACTCTCTGGGATGGTTATAATCCCATCTGTCCAGAAACATTCCAGAGTATGACATTGCTACTTTTAAAACCTCCTGATAGGAAATATGAGCTGTGCCCTGTTGAAGATATTCGAGGCAAAAGAGAGAGAGAGAGGTCAGACATCACGCAGCCAGTTGCAGTCGTAGCTTGAACGATTTTAGAGCCAGTTAATTGTTAATATAAATTGCCTCCTTTATAGCAGTGACCTCTGCTTGAAATAACCTATAGAAATTCGGCAGCCTAATCTTGAACCTTAGAGTAGAGAAACGTAGAGTTCCACAGAAACCACCAATCAGGGCCAGATTTGGTGTGCAGATATTCCATTTTTTTTTAAGTATAGAATCGAAGTTTCAAAACGGCTCAGCAATACAAAACGAACGGCTTATCGCCACTCTAGTAACTAACATAGGCCTTTAATTTTAGCTCAAGAGTAAAGTTGTTTCATATCCACCGAAGCTAAACCACCCAGCGACCAGTTGAAAAGCCGCCTAAATCGTCATAGTGACAAAAATGAGACTTGTTAACCCTGAACATGAGGCACCGAGCATCAAGCATAAAAATTGTAAAATTGTTATGCCAACAACAAATGATAGATGGATGAAATACCCGCCTTTCAGTCGACGGCGTTAAGGCAAATACATTTTTTCGCTCTCTTGTAAAATTTCAGTGCCGTAAGTTAGGCGGTATTGCAATTGGTCGATGGGCGGTTTTGCAAAGACATCGAAGATATGAATCCAAATAGCACATATATATGAGAGAGTCTTAAATTGAGCTGGAATAATCGTTGGTCGATGAAAGTGAAAATATTAGTCCTTTTGACAATTCCAAAGATCATTTACAACCTTTCACTTTATGCCTTGGTTAGCTTGGGTGGGATTCCATATGCCTTATTTAACCCTCATGTTCTTTCGATTGATCTAACTATTAAAACGGCCCTGAGGAGACTTCCTGTAATTTTAGAAATTTTATCTGCTCCGAATAGGAGAATGGTTTTCTGCCTTATCTTTATTTACTGTTAACTTTTGCTGCTAAAATGAAAACTTACCCCTTATCGAAAATCACTTGTGTAAAAGTATATTAAAAATGTATTATACGTACCTAGAAATAAAGAGAAAAAGGAAAGATAAACATTACCACAGTGTCATACAAAATTATATTGTTTGAAATATATTAAGAATAAGTTATATACATATGTATATCATTTATATATATCTACATAGTAAAGAAGTCTTACATTCAGTACTTAAATAACTAATTTTACCGAATTTTGTATGAATGAAGGAAAGACAAATTATATAGCTTATCACAAGTGCACCGATTTTTTGGTTCTTTTGTTAACAGCGACAGCTTAGGTCTGTCATTCATTAACTACAATCATTTAGCGTTTTTTCGATTTGGTACTTTGACGCTGTCACCACTAGGCCATCTGTCGATCGCTTTCAGCTTTATGTGCGCTGAGTTTAACAATCGACTGAAGCGAGAAAAAATGAAAAGTGAAAGAATCAATCGAGGCAAAAAATAAAAAAAAAAGCAGAAAGAGAGAAGTGTGTAGATTAGTGAAAAAGTTACTTAGAGACAGATTGGCAGTTGGTTAGATGGATGAATGGAAAAGTATGCAGAAAGACAATAGATACTAGTACATATGTACATATCTGTATGTATGTATACATACACATAGCTTAAAAGTGATGCGCCGCAATAAAGTGAATCGTCATGTGAATCGCATGCGGTAAGAAGAGGAAGCCAAGGGAACTTTTAAGTTTACTTAAATTAGGTAATAGTTGGCAGCAAAGATTTAAAGCAAGGAATGAAACCGATTCAAAATAACGTTCCGGTTTGGGTTTCGGTTTTGCCAAGTGTTTCGGTTTCGGTTTTGGTTTCGTTCTTCAAAATTTATTTCGGTTTTGGTTTCGGTTTCGTTCCGGTTTCGGTTTTTCACAGAAATTTTGTTGATATTATTTAAATCACAATGTCTTAAACGTTGAGGAAAGAAAATCGAAAATTACAGTTCACTGATAATATCAACACTAGGTTCTTTCCCTAACAATCCGGACCGGATTTGGTAATTAGAGAATAACAGAAACATTTTTTTTTTTTCAAAAATGGAACAAAGTCCAGAAGTACGGGAACGCAAAAACCACATTTCGTGCCCACAAGTCGAGAAACAGCTGATTCACGTTGTTCTTGTTTTTTTCACTTATACCATGTTCTGACCGACATCGGAAACATGTTTTCGTTGCTAAAACTGGTTTTCGACCTAAAACTTGTGTTTTCGTCCATGTAAAATCTGTCAAACGAAAACCAGTTTTCGCTGAAAACTACACAGATACACAGCAACAACGTCATCACCAGATTCACTTAAATGTTTCCTTTTTGCTGTAAAACTAAAGGTGTATGAAAACTAAAATATAATTGTTATTTTCGTCATATATTTACTACATAATAATGAAACCCCTTCATTTCTGTGTCCTTTACAACTATACACGTGAAAATGAAAATCAAAATGACTTCTTCCAAATAACCGATGCCAGATCGGAGATTTAATTTATTAGGCACCATTTTAGTAGCTTTTTGCGAAAAGTTATCTTGACATACTTATTTACTCCTTAACAAGAATTTAGCAAAATATTGCTGATTTTGGTTAAATAAATCATTTATTTCAAAGAATTTTTGATTTATTATTTTTGTAAATTTCTGGAAACCGATTGAAACCTGTGATTGAAATGGTTTCGGTATCGTTCCTTTTCAGGTTAAGATAACGGTTACGGTTTCGGTTTCGGTTTTGAAAAACGAAACGGTTTTAAACGGTTACGGTTTCGGTTTGGGTTTCGGTTTCATTCCTTGATTTAAAGTATCGACGCTAAATTCATGAAGAATTGAATATTAGAAAATTTAAATTCTTATAAAGCATAGCATTTGAATATTTATTCATAAGGTGTCTTCAGAACGCCGACTGTTTTGTATTCGTTTCATTAGCCGTTTGCTGCTCAGACTCTTTTCGAGTATTTGGCTATTCGAATTTTCTCGGCTTTTCCAATAGTCGTCGAAGGATATACCTGGCTTTCAGGCATAGAAGGAAATAAATCAGCGTCAAATAAGGACACCAACGGATCTGGCCTGAGCTTTAAAAATATATTGAAAATTTTTTAAAGTGATATACGGTGGTCTCTACTTCTCGCATTAGGGCGTCAAGTAGTTTCCTTTGGCTGACTCAATGACAGCTTCATTTTAAGTATCCCAAATACTGAGATGTCATTCTAGACGCTTGGTTAGTTAGAGCAACAGCGAATTAGAAAATGTTAGCCATTTAAAAAACAACTTACTCATACAAACCTACCGCCCAATCGCCGTGTCGATCAATTTCAATATATCACACAGAGAGCGGCTGGTTTTTTTTTATTATTTTTAGAGCACGTCACTGGGGGATAAAGTATACAACTGCCTCCTTCTAAGGCTCAACGCTCTGTACAGCCGTGGGTTGGTCTGTATTTTCCTTGACCACTCTTAACAGAATGCTGGTTTTAAGTGGGTCAAAGGTACTCAAAATCTGTCTAGTGGTCAACAAGACTCTTTATAGTTCAACTTCTGCCTAGCTTTCGAGTGGTAAATTTTGGTAATTCTCCTTTTAATTGCCCTGAACAGCGACGCAAAATGCTTTCATGGTTCAGCAGATGAAAAAATAATAGCTTTACAAGAAAAATCCTTTCATCTACCAAAAATTGCCTTGTTGATCCGTTTGTAAAGACAGACTTGTCCTCGAAGGACTGGGTTTTCTCCCCGAATCCGGTCAAATACCTGAAACCTGGCTAAAAGAGAATGAACTCGCCCTAAAGTTGGCATGAGATACCTCCAACTGCAGGAAAGATTAGTTTTCGTCCAAGGAGTCCGTGAAACCTCTGCCTCAAATTTGCGTTTCAAATCATAACCGTCGGTATAGGTTAAATATTGAATCCCACTCGGAACTAGAAGGTAGAATAATCCAAAAGGGTCGGGAAAATTCTGTTACTGGTGGTATGAGATCAGTCCTTATCTAGCCTCATAGTGATGGGTTAAAAGGAGAAAACTTGACTGCTCCCTTTCATTTTTTATCTCCACAGAAGAAGTGAAGAAAAAGCCTGCCATCTGATACCCAGGGAAAACTTTGTTAGAAGGTGCAGTTATTTTCGCCCTAAAATAATCGCTGAAAATTCATAATTAATGCAGTTTTTCATTAATATGAAAACCAAGTCGGTATATTTATACAACCACTTTTCAAAAAAATATAGTTCCCATACCTAACTCAAACCAAATAACTTAGATTAAAAATATCGCAATAAATTTTCTTTCTTCGATGACCAGCATACAAATTTCTTGTGGCCATGTTATCAACACCTTTTTTTTATGGCACAGCTACAGCATTAATTAGAAATGCTCAGTGGGACACTGCTCTGCGATCAACTTTCTGTCTTTCCTAAACACACTCCCACCACAACCCCGGCACACGCAGCAGCTGTAAACGCTGTACGATTCGTCCAAATGCAGCATATTTTTGCTGATTTAGTTGTCAAACCACTGACAGTTGCGCATAAGACATATTGCTACTTGTTGGTGTAGTTGTTATTGCAACTGTTACATCAAAAACGCTCGAATAGGTGGCCGGGCCAGCGCAACAAAAAGAAGCGCGAAGAAAACAAGTTTGCGAAAAATCAAAGAGTTAAACATCCAAATGACTTACATCATAAATAAATTACGTTGTAGAAAATAGCAATTTTCACTGGTGCAGCGCTTGCAAAAAGGGAAGAAAAGAAGGAAAATGCGAAGAAATTTTATTTTTCATAAATTTCATAAACATGCACCAACACGCCTACAAATTTGCGCGCACTCCCAGGCTTCTGCAACCGCTAGTGTACATATGTATGCAACTAAAGAAGTGGGCGCGTACCGACAGCAAACAAATTAGTTGAGCGGCTCCGTAAAGCGCGCCGTGGGAAAAAGGAGCAAAGGAAAGCAATAAGAGGATTGGCGAATTCACGAAGGCGGGTTTTTTTTTATCACCGCTGTAAATCTACAAATGCATTTCCGCTACATTTTTCACTACTGAAGTTGCAAGAAAATTTTTGTAAAAAATTTTTGGTTATTTTGTCGCCATAAAAATTTTCGATTTTATTGCACTCGTGCTAGGCATTAAAAAGGAGAAAAAGTTAAAAAGTAAAAATAAAAAGGTTATACAAATTATACTTTTGAAATATGAAATTTGCTAACGAAGTAATATTATGTAGCTTATTCACGCAATAACCAGGAAAAGTAGAAAACTTGAAATCGATCCCCACCGATACGGTTAGCGGCTGCCAAGCGATCACAAATCGTTAATTGGAAAAAATCGGTTTGAGTTGAACAAATTTTCATATTCGATGGAGGTGTGGATGAAGTAAAGTTAAGAATAAAGGTTAAGGTANTTTCATATTCGATGGAGGTGTGGATGAAGTAAAGTTAAGAATAAAGGTTAGTGTAATAAAGGAAAAGTTAAAGGTTAAGAAAAGGAAAAGGTAATTTTAAAGGTAAAGGTAAAGGTAAAGGTAAAGCTAAAGGTAAAGGTAAAGGTAAAGGTAAAGGTAAAGGTAAAGGTAAAGCTAAAGGTAAAGGTAAAGGTAAAGGCATGCACAGGTCTTTAGTTTCCGTTCACAAGTAATCGTTTATCATACCCTGCAGTGCAAACCGGTAAACGTAATAGCGTTTCCAAATAAAATAGATTAATGATGCCACCGCTAAACAAAATCCGCACCACACTGTCACTCTCTGAGGATGCATCTGCGCCTCGACGATCAAGTACGGGTTTTGCGATACATAGATGCGGCAGATTTGCTTGTTAACATAGCCGCCAAGATGAAAATGCACTTCTTCAGAAAAGGTGACTTTTCGGGCGAAATCGTTGTCCATATGATCGCAACATCACAAACACTTATCTATATGGATAAACAAAAAATCACGAAAATTTTCATAAACTGGCAATTTGGCGTGCAAATTCATTCTCCCAACTGCGACTAATCGCCACATCACGTGATCATCATATGATGTGTTTGAGCATTTAAGGAAATGCCCAAAGCAATTAATGAACGCGAAAAGTTTCGCTATTTAAAAACTAATAAAGAAACATTTTTTTTGAAAAATGCATTGATTAATTTGCTGTACACACGCATTATGCCTAAAAGAGAATGTGGCAGGCGGCAACATGCATAAAAGGCACAGCTGTACGGGATTAAAACTGCCACCCAATGCAAAGGCATGTGGCATGCAGCATGGCAAATGTGTGCCAGCGACAGAAGTAAAATAAAAAGTTACAAAAAGCCACACTTTCTTGCTTGGTTGCCACTTTAGTTAAATGGATTGACCAGAAGTCGCCAGTTCACACACAAATTAGTAGGTGACAGTGGGTTAAAGAGCGCGAACAACAGCAAATGACAGCAGCAAAAATGGTAATAAATAGCATAAAAACAACAAACAAAAAATAGCAAGCTCGGCAACCGCAAATGAGTACCCAGCAGTTAAGCGGAAAGGCAAAGAAGCAAACATTACACGCGCGTTGNTTTAGTTAAATGGATTGACCAGAAGTCGCCAGTTCACACACAAATTAGTAAGTGACAGTGGGTTAAAGAGCGCGAACAACAGCAAATGACAGCAGCAAAAATGGTAATAAATAGCATAAAAACAACAAACAAAATAGCAAGCTCGGCAACCGCAAATGAGTACCCAGCAGTTAAGCGGAAAGGCAAAGAAGCAAACATTACACGCGCGTTTAAAAATGAGGGAATGAGGAAAATGTGTTGCACACACACACGCACGCGCGCACACATAGCCAAAAATTTTTTGTTTTTTGTTGTTTTGCTTTCTTTGGCGTTGTGTCTTCATATGCTTGCATTTATGCAGCGTTTGTGGCAAGTGTTGCATAATCGTTGCAATTGCAAATGAAATAAGTTAGTAACACACAGCATGGCATCTAAAGTAACAATAACAACAACAAGTACTCACCAGCTTATTTTCCAGCTGGGTGCACTGTGCCACTAATCGCTGCCACATTTGAATTTGTGTGGCAAATATACATATTTCTATTTTTGGTGGCGAAGACTAAATGTAAAAAAAAAACGTGAGGCTTTTTATTCGTGNCAAATATACATATTTCTATTTTTGGTGGCGAAGACTAAATGTAAAAAAAACGTGAGGCTTTTTATTCGTAGCTGCCGCAGCCACCGCCGTCGCTGTGCGATTTCTGATGTTTACAACAAATTGTTGGCGTAAGCGATTTTAATGCTTCATTGAACTCGATCGCTATCTGCATGCAGTCGAAAGTGGGATGCAACAATGAATGCGCAACAACAACAACAAAAGCAGCAGCAATAGTGCGCATTAGTACCGCTAAATGCTGTGGCATAATCATGTTGGCGGATTATTTTTGTGCTACTTTTTTGTTGATTTAACTTTGTGCCAAAAAAAATGGTATAACGCAGTCGGAGATTAATGGAGTTGCAACGTTGAGGATATTTTGCGAATATAAAAATTGCCAAGGTAGCAGACACTGTCAGCCTATCAGTCGTTTCTTTTCTGAGCCGACATATCAATACTACACATTTGCTTCGCAAACGCCTAATGGCTAGTCAAAATACCGAGAAGTGACCTAAGGTCTCTCAGCCAGACCGCCCACAAATATAGGTATATAACTCAGTGTAATTTATATCTCACATCTTAGTGGTCTTTGTAGATATGAGCAAATCTCACGAGTTGTTAAATTTTCGGACAAAAAACATATTGATTTTAACATTTTGAAGTATCCTAAATTATTAAAGTTAAAAAATCGTAAAATTCCTAAACTACAAAATTTCTGCGGCAGATATTCTTCATGCTGTCATTTTTCATGGTTTGGTGGCACACTCTTGAAACTTCACAGATATGTTGTATCTGATGCTAGTGTCCATGACCTCTAATACGAACATTCTATTTGAAAACTTCCCAAAGTTATAAAAAAAAATTATGATTTTTTCGAGTGACTATGAGAAAATTAGTAATTTCGCTATTTTCCGCCTAAATAAACGTTTTTAGGCTGAAATTGTTCAAGTACTTCATTTATTTCTTTATTTTACTTGTTTCTTGAACTCCATTAATTGAAATATGTGCAAAAAGAATGCATTCGCTTGTTTTTTTCTGGCGAGAGAAGGAAGTGACACTAAAAAACAACTCATGCGATTTGCTCATATATATATTCAAGACTTATTGTTTCGCAGGTCTAAGAAACCTTAATACAAGCCATTTAAACGCAAACATAGAAAAATTTGGTCGTCTTAAGAGATAGTGTTACATTGAATTCACCCTGCAACCCTCTAAACAGCTGAAGGGTAAATGAGGTGCAATATTTAATCGCATTGCGTGACTTCCAACGAATCCCAACGGTCCGGTAGTGGCCGACTCTGGCTCATCTTAGGCTAGCAAGAGGTCGAAACTACATTGGATATACACCTCCCAGCGAACTCATTCGCCATCTAGTTTTTTGGTAATGTTCTGCCAGCCGACATATGTATAGTTTAAATGTTACTTCTCGAATTGGGCTCGAGCGAAAATGCAGGTTGTGGATGAAGCTTAATACAGCACATGGGTGATCCTGTATGCATAGCCACTCCCACATCAAGACCGCAGAGCACGTTATCGCCTTCTTCAACAGGTGACCCTGTTCTCACAGAACACTCTGGATTTAGACTCGGAGAGTGTCGATTTTACCGCCTCCCCTTAAATCCAGGGTGTCATACATCACCGTGATCATTGGATGGTTTGCAGTCAGGGGGACTTCCGACTGTATTCTAACGACGCCTCACGGATACCGGTCCGCCTCCAGGAGTAACACTTGACTTACCATGGCATGAGGCTATGCTGTGGTCGACCGTTCTTTCCCTTACTACTCGTTCGCCGAACGACTTCGGTTCAGTAAGAGACCAAAGAACCAGCAAATGGATTCCCTTAATAGGGTGCCGGATCCCTGCACGGGTAAAAATGCCGCCGACGGACACGGAGTCTTGAAACGAACTCTGCGGCAGCCGCTGGAACGGTCCCGAAGGAGAGCCTAAACGACTTACAACCCAAGATGTTTCATCCAGCGTCAGCAGCCGCAAACCCCCTAAGGGCAGTGGGCAATTAGTGTCTGGGCTGCAAGCGGAGTCTGCACCGCCAATAGACCTGTCGTGCCAGTCGTCCACATTCCTTGAGGGCAACTCCAAAGCGGTCCATGGAGTGGGTGAGGAGCAGCGGGATAGAGGAACCGCAGTGTGGAACTAAGGACGGCCTAATACGGACCTAGTTAATTTTTTATTTAAGTGACAGCTAAAGGGATATTGAGCATAACAGACAACCCTATATGAATGCTCTGCATAACTTACTTACTTGCATCCAGCTATCTCTAAACTTTAGTCAAATTGTACTTGGAAAGCATTTAGTATATTTAGGTGCGTTTAATTTCATCGTTGCCTACAAGAAGTCTCGAAGGTTTACCTGCCAAGGATGGCTCACTGCACGATGCTCGGAAGCACAGCGGATTAAATGCAAACATTTTCGGTACCAATCGGCAGAGTGAAGCGTGCACCTTAGTCGGCCCGAAGCCTATCTAACTTACTCTGTTTCCGGCGCTTGGCGTCCGGCGATGCAGCTCCACATCAAACCTCCATAACGTAACTCTACACTCATTTGATTATTAACCATAGCCACCACCATACAACCAGTTGAGCTTCCACTCAGCTCCCGGACTGGTGTCCGGTTGACAAGGGTCCGCGGTTGTTAAGTGCGTCATTTAATTTAACAGAAATTTAGTTGCTGGTTGCTCACAAAGAACTTTCCGTTGCTTATGTAATAGCGTTTTCTTTTCTATCGAAAAATGTTACCATATCATTGCCCACAAAGTATATTTTCATAAAGAGCTCACCCAAGCTCGCCGGTTTAATTTTGGCGAAGAAGTAGCCAGGAAGGAAGTGAGACAAAGAAAGCGATATGCGAAGTTTTTGGATACAACCACGAAAAAGAGGTGACTAGGCGACTTGTGCTTAGATAAAAAATGCACAGCGAAAAGTTATATGACGTAGCTCATTAAGAGCTGCTTAAACTCACCGATGTCAGACCGACATATTCGAATGGCTCAATTCAAAAAGACATTATGCTTTATAAGCACATAAATAGAAGACAGTGAACACCTGACTGATGTTTTTAATTAAATTTTTTCCATTGCCTGAAAATATTTTCCATCGCACTACTCCACATTTCAATCTATTTATTTTTACAATTTCTTTCTGTGAAATCGCACATTCGAAAACTTCTGTGTACATATTTACTATCTACATAATAGCGCAACTCTTGCACACACGAGCCACGCAGCAAATGTTGCGCAACATGTTGATGATCAAGTTTGCTGCAGCCACGCAAGGTAATCGATCATTTGTCTGACAGCGCATGCAAAAATTATGCATTAAATGTAATGAGAAAAAATATATGAAAGTAGGTTTTAATGTAACAACAAGAAAAACAAGTGAGTAAAATATCAGGTCATTTAGATTATTTTGAAGAAACAACTTTACAACCTAGTATTTATGTACTTGCATACATTTAGCCAGCTGAAATAAAAACCAAAGCAAGTTAATAGCAACATTTACAAGCCGGCAAACGGTTCATTAGTAGTTGCAGGAATTGAACAGTAATGTATGTTTGAAATACGGAATGCGATTGGCTCTTGCCACGGTAGCAATGGCAACAAGTTGACTTTCTTGACACTGTGTCTACCCAACTCGGCGCGCCGTCCACCTCACTGTCCGCACAGGTGGCAAGCTGTCGCACAGAGTGGTCATTTGACTGTCCGTAGGCGATGCAACGGTTAATTTCGCATTGCTCATATGTGTAAAGTATTTATGAGTTTGGGGCTTTTTTATTTGTTTTTATAATAAACTTTTTTTTTATGTAAATTCGTTTTCATATAGTAAAAGTTGTAAGAAATTATAGTGGAAGCACCAAAGAATATATACTTTTATAATGGAAATTATTCGCGCTAATGTGTCATAAAAATCTGATAAACACTCAAAAAGATGTATACGATCTGATCGATTTTTTGTTTTTAAATTACCATTAATTTTAATAGTCGATTCGGTATATTTCCAACACATAAAATGTGAAAGCAAAATATATACATAAATTTAATTTCTTCAGATAAGCATGCAAGAGCGTAATCTATAGCCCTGCATGAGCAGCACATATTTCCAAAAGCAATTAAACTCCAATAAAAATCACAGCGCAGCTGGGTGATTAGATTGGAGAGTCAAATAGGCATTTGACGCTTAAATGACAGCTAAGGCGATGCAAATGTAAGCAAAGGTAAATATTGCAATTGCAATCGAATGATGGCAAGCGAATAGATAAAAATATATGCACATAAATAAGCAAAGCATGAAAATCTAAGCATGCAACGCAACAGTGTCTACCAAAAAGAAGAAATATAAGATAAGAAGGCAAGCCTTTCCAAAAGTTGCCTTTGTTTTGAAAGCGATAATGCATTCAATATACATAAATAGAACTCAGCATTTATCTTTTTTTTGCGCTCATTCATATATCCTCTTTTATTTGAAATCATTTTGCTTACAATCACTTTTTGAATTGCAACCAGCCAACCAACCAACCAACCAACCAGGAAATCAAAGCGATTGAGCCATTGAGCTGGCAAATTTGCGCCATTGTATGCCATTTAAAGTCAATCATAGAGCGAAAATTAAAACACAAAAAAAAGGCTCATACATTTGTAATATACGAGTTAAAGACAGGCAACCTCTTTATCTGCAAC
>NW_016159700.1:58003-79080 GCF_001687245.7 Rhagoletis zephyria
AAATCAGCGACATATGTTGCGCCACCAAGTGTTGCAAACCTATTTGACTGGAATCGTAGTTTACAACAACTTTTACTTAAATCTCAGGTGTACGAAAATTATACAAATGAATAATTTTGCATAAATTTTTAACGGATTAGGCGAGGGAACGACTCGGGGGACAGTAGTCAAAGGTGATGAAATGGTTTGTTCGCAATAAAAATGTAAGCAACAATATGCTGTGGAAAATGAAAAAAGTTTAAAAAAAGAGCAATAAAAAAGTAATAAAATAATAAAAAAATAGGAAAATGAAATTTAGAAAACAATATAAAGCAAAAAGTAGGATAGCGTGAGCGCATGCATTTTATTTGGCATATCCCCGAAGGCGGGACACTTCCGGGATGGCTCTCAGATTTTGTCGTGACTACGAAGGCTATACAGCCAATAGAGCTGAAGTCATCGTCCGTAGCCCATGGTTCAGTGTATCTATCGAAGCCCGGCAGCGAAGTTCACAAACCTACGAAGGCCGAAATCTGACGACCTGACCTGGGAAAGGTGGCAAGCGGTCAGTAAAAATAACACCAAGGGGATGACTGCCATATTAGCTATGGGCGATTCTGCTCAGCGCACAGAAGTTTGGCGAACTAACTTCACGAATACTCTCGCTGTTTCGATGGAAGACCGATCATGCTCGCCCAGGAGACAGATGTCAGTGAAGGAGTAGCAACATGCACTTAAAATACTTCAGCGAAACTCCACGCTAACTCAAGCCTTGCTGGAGTTGTTAGAGAAAGGAAATCCATTGAGCTTCTTAACCGCGATCACGAGCTCGGCTCCATTCCTTGGGACCAGTGGAGGTAGGAGAAGCCTGCTCGGGCAAGCAGATTTTACGGCTATAATAAAGGTCTGCGTAAGACCACTGTCGCAAAGACTAACCCATTCTATTTTGGTGCAAGGCTAAAGATGGTATATCGGAAGAATATTCCAGTAAAATTAGGGCAAGCGCTTAAGGTCTGGTGACCTATTTGGCACTGAAAAGCATTTTTACACTGCCTTAGATGATAAGCTTGGCCCTCCAGGCCAGTTATTGGATAGTCATACGGCTCGAAGATGCGGCGGCACTCGCAATTTTGTTTTAACCTGACCTCGAAATACTTCGTGAAGGAGACTAAATGTTGGCGCCAGCTTTTTCGCCTATGTTAATGATGTCACATCACGTACAAAGGTAAAATCCCCAAGACCTGTACGACTTGATCAAGTTGGTCGACGGTCTGTGGAATATCCATCAATTCGAATGAACTGGAACTTTACAAGCGTGTCTTTTACAAAAAGGTTAGTAAAATGGCACAAATGAATCCCAAGTTTTTATGCCTCTCACAAAAAACTGGTAATCAAACTGCTTTAGGCTCATTTACTCAGACATTTTTTTCTTTATATTTTCTCTTCATTTACATACACTCTGTGCCATGGTATTGGCTTTACTCTAGTTAGTTCACCTAATTTATGTTAGCCATAACTAGCCAACGACATATGCAACATGCCTCCGTGAATCGCTGGCGACTGCCGCGGTGTCAGGTGGCAACAGGTATTTATGCATGCATGTAAACTTCCATATATCCGTATAATATGTATGAATGCAGTTAGACCAGCAATGGAAAAAAAATTGAAGCACATATTGAATGGCTCGCATTGCTCACTGCCTTTTGTGCACTCTCTTGTTTGGCAGGTGTGTGCGCTCGTTAATTAAATTCGCACAAAATGCAATATTATCATCAAATTGTGGCAGCAAATTTAAAGAGTCTGTTGGCTTTTGAGATGTATGGAATTAAATTAAAATTACTGCCAGAAACAATTGTCTGGCAGTGGAAAGAGGAAAATTTATGAAAATTAAAAAAGAGGATAAATTATGTACTAGAAAGAAATTATTTTAAAATTATGACGAGCTGAAAATTACAGGTACGGATATAAAGTTAAGTGAAATGGAGTGACGGGAAATGAAATGAAACGTAAATGAATGAAAAGATATAAAAGGCTGAAAAAAATAAAACGAAGTGAAACGAAGTGAAGTGAAATGAAGTGGCATAAAACAAAATGAAATGACACCGGAAGAAGTGAAATATAATGAAATAAAAAGAAATGAGAAGAAATGGTATGATACGAAATGAAATGGAATGGAATGAAACCAAACGAAATGGAATGAAGCAATGAAATCGCATTAAACAAACTGAAATAAAAAAAAAATTTAAAAAATTTGAAGAAATTATNGAAATGAGAAGAAATGGTATGATACGAAATGAAATGGAATGGAATGAAACGAAACGAAATGGAATGAAGCAATGAAATCGCATTAAACAAACTGAAATAAAAAAAAAATTAAAAAAATTTTAAGAAATTAAATAAAACGATGAAATGACATGAAGTTAATAGCCTTATGCGGAGCTCCGCCCGGGCGCGCCCAACAGTGTGCAAATTGAACTTTTTTCATGACAAATTCTAGTATCCCGAGAACGAGAAGAGGTAGCAAAAAAAAATTCAATAGCGTATTAAGAATTTTGAGATGGAGAATTCAACAAAATAGTTTCGTTAGAAAAAAAAATTTTTTGACTTTTCAAATGACCATCAAAGTATAAAAAACCAAAACTTTTACTTTTGAAGGTCATTTTATAGGTCACATTGAATAAAAAATTGTCTTGGCTTTCAAAATGACCTTCAAAATTGAAAATTTTGTTTTTTTGGCTTGTTTTACCTAAAAACAGCATGCAGTGAATTCATAAAAAAATGCGTTTTTCTTTGGTGCGACCCTGGAAATGGACGCAAGGGTAGTAAAAATGTGTAGTTAAAACTTTTTAAACGTCACTGCAACAGTTCAGGCCAAAAAACCAAAAAAATTTAACATTGTTTTTTTTCCATGCTTTTGCAATTTATTTACGCGGCTGGCAAGTTTTTTGTTTTTGGTAAATTTGGAGAGTGCAACTAAATCTGCTTTCTTTGGATATCGCCTCAACTCCTCTTCAGACTTGCTCCTGGACTTCTTTAGGAATGTAGCACACGTTACTGCTAGGCTAAGCACACCATTCTCACAACTCGTATTGCATATAAATTTCTCTAAAAAAATTCAATTTCTGCTCTGTCGCTGCTCTTTAGTCCTTGGATACACTAGAGTTTTTAGTTTTAAGCTGCGTTGTTTATTATACCACACAGAAGATCGTCTATACATTCGTCAACGTGACTTCCCTATTGTTAGGTTCAATCTTTTGAGGCATTACAATCTTGCGGTCTTGAGACTTCGCAGACCTAGGCTTCCGAAAAACTGAACGTAATACTGTTTGTTATAAGCAAGCATCTTCGAGCATAAGTCTAGGTTTCATCATACGGTTGGCTCCAGATGGTTCAGTCTGTTTCTCAATGGGATTAGTGCAATCAACAGCTGTTGCGNAGTCTAGGTTTCATCATACGGTTGGCTCCAGATGGTTCAGTCTGTTTCTCAATGGGATTAGTGCAATCAACAGCTGTTGCGTCTATTTGCGAATTTCCTCAATTGTGGGTGCCATTTAGTTGTTTTCCATTGCAGAATTAAGCGATTCTTTAAAATCTGCCTTCACAATGAAATACATATGTAAGCTAGGCTTGAGCTCCGTTTCTTGTTTTTTTTTTCACGCTCTTTTGGCCTTTCTTTGAGGCGCACTTCCACTCTTGATTTTCTTTCGATTTGCTCTAATACTTTTAGCCAATAATTTCTCAACTTCATAAATCTTTTGCACTTTGTCTCACCCTACTTTCGACGTTGCATTTTTATGGTTTCTAACACACATAAGTAGTGCTGTACTTTATATCCGCAAAGAGTATTTCATGTCAATGTGGCAATAGTTTGATTTTTCTTTCATTATGTATATGTCGGTGTTGTCATTTCGACCAGCGAATGTGCTTGGTTTGTTCATTGGCTTTTGCCTTTCTATGCAGTGAAATCGTCTGCTTTTCAGCTAGTTAGTAACTAGTAACTTGATTCTAAGTAGCCCAATTAACAGCATGGAAAAGCTGGTGAAAAATCTAACCAAAGTATGAACAGTGCTCTCTAGTCCAGTTAAGAGTGGATTTCATCTAGGAGTTGTTCTGTACTTTCAGTTCGTGCGAGGAAAAAAGTAGCTATGNTTTGCCTTTCTATGCAGTGAAATCGTCTGCTTTTCAGCTAGTTAGTAACTCGTAACTTGATTCTAAGTAGTTCAAAAAACGGCATGAAAAAGCTGGTGAAAAATCTAGCCAAAGTATGAACAGTCTAGTCCAGTTAAGAGTGGATTTCATCTAGGGGTTGTTCTGTACTTTCAGTTCGTGCGAGGAATAAAGTAGCTACGTATGTGCGCGCCCGTGTGAATTATTTCTAAACGAAAGAGTTTGAAAACGCCAGTAGTAAGCCGAAAGGCTTAACTCTATGTAAGATTCCCTTTTCCAGGTAAAGCTTAGAATCCAGTTCTCAAGAAAAACCACAAGAAATATTTTTCATTAATACTGTTGCCACGAGCATTTTTTTCTTAAGAGCTGCAAACTGATTTAAGAAATTTTGAGAGAAGGAAATTTCTTTTCCATTTCCTGTGCGGCGTTTTATATGAAATTTTAGTTTTCATGAGTGCTGGAAACAGGCTTTAAACTATAAAATGAATTACAATAATTTTTAAGCAAAAAAAGCAGCTTCAATTCTCATATACAAATNTAATACTGTTGCCACGAGCATTTTTTTCTTAAGAGCTGCAAACTGATTTACGAAATTTTGAGAGAAGGAAATTTCTTTTCCATTTCCTGTGCGGCGTTTTATATGAAATTTTAGTTTTCATGAGAGCTGGAAACAGGCTTTAAAACTATAAAATGAATTACAATAATTTTTAAGCAAAAAAAGCAACTTCAATTCTCATATACAAACTTAAGATTATCGTTAATTTCTTTATGATGCAATAATCGGATTTAAACGAAATTAGTATGGGACCACCTGTGAGGTAACACCTTTCCTTTAAAAAAAATTATAGAAGTCGTTTAAGGTGGTCCAAAGTTATGCGGTGACATACATAAAAAATAAAAATAAAAATATTCCAACGGTTAATAACTACGGGAGATTTTTTTTATCAAAATAATCAAGGACTTTCTGGCCACTGATTTCTTTTAGAACCTTTGTATGGACTCGATGTGAGATCTGAAAAATTTCAAACTCTTTCATCAAGTTGAAAAGAAAACCTAAACAATTTCACGTATGGTATTGGTTTTCAGTATCTTTTGGCATAGAATTTACTTAGTAAATATCTTAGCCTTATGAAAAATTAACCTTGTTTGAAGCTGGTTACTTAAAAAATTTAGTTTGAGCTTCAGATTAATTTTAATACACAGAGTTTATTATTATTATTACTTAGTTAGTGTAAACTCACTTAGCAGTGACTAGTTANAAAAAAAATTATAGAAATCGTTTAAGGTGGTCCAAAGTTATGCGGTGACATACATAAAAAATAAAAATAAAAATATTCCAACGGTTAATAACTACGAGAGATATTTTTTATCAAAATAATCAAGGACTTTCTGGCCACTGAATTCTTTTAGAACCTTGGTATGGACTCGATGTGAGATCTGCAAAATTTCAAACTCTTTCATCAAGTTGAAAAGAAAACCTAAACAATTTCACGTATGGTATTGGTTTTCAGTATCTTTTGGCATAGAATTTACTTAGTAAATATCTTAGCCTTATGAAAAATTAACCTTGTTTGAAGCTGGTTACTTAAAAAATTTAGTTTGAGCTTCAGATTAATTTTAATACACAGAGTTTATTATTATTATTACTTAGTTAGTGTAAACTCACTTAGCAGTGACTAGTTATCGAACTGCCCCGAAAGCTACTAGTTGGATTATTACTTTTTTTACGTTGCTGAGAATACCACTTCATAATTTTGATAATTTTAGTCCAAAGGAACTTTTTCTAATTAGCTTCCAATTTCCGAACTGTTTATATTTTTGTACCCAAATTAAAATTTTGGGGATGAAATATAAATACGTATAACCATTTTATGCTTAAATATTTATTATGTATTATTATCATCTTAGTATAAACCCACTTATTTTTAACTAGTTACCAAACTGGGCCGAATGGTACTAGTTATGCTGCTACTATTTTTAGAGAGGTTGGAAATGCCACTTCAGCATTTTGATTATTGTAGCGCAAACCAGTTTTTTTTTTATAGTTTCCACATTGGTTCGTGCTAGTTGCAATATTCATATTTTGTGCTCTCTATTATTATTGCGAAAAATATTAATAAAATTCGTTCATGCTTAAATATTTACTTAGCACTTTGTCGACTGGTTATTGAGTTATTTCCTTCATCTGGCTTCACATATCTAACTTTCAACTAAATAGTAATTTTCCTAGTTTTTTTTCCACTGCCGACTTCTACGACACCATCAAGTTTTCTCTTACTGAATTGTTATTTAATACCTTTCTTCCTTATGAATTTTATTTTGATAACGTAAATAAGCAAATTTGCATATATCCTATATATGCATGTATGCCAGGGTGCCGCACCAAAAAAGAGCGGTTTTTCCAATGGAATTATATGCCATTTTATTGTTAGATTTGCGCCAAAATTATTCGAAAAAAACATTGAGATTAACTTGAGTTGTTCCGATATGAAAATACCTCTAAAAAATTTCATTATTTTGATTTCGTTGATAAAATCTGAACATTTTTATGCATAACTTCTAAACGAAAACTCTTCTACCATCTGCCTTGATTTTTTGGTAAATATATTTCTTAAAAGTAATTTTATTTATAAAAAAAGTCGATCTTTGTGGAGGTACATATTTTTAAATCAACGCAGCTGACGTAAATCTTAATACTTGCCTGAAATATTTTTGCGAAAACCTCAAAATGTTATAGATTTTATAATTCCGATGGGAAACTTGCACCGATTTTTATTTTATTTTTTTTATGTGGAGAGTGATGCACCCTAATATGCACGAGTGGCACATGTATAGGTAAATATGCTTGCTTGTTTGCTCCTGCAGCATGTTGCAATGGTCTATTTATGCATTTCTAATGTTGCCCATGTAATTTTAAAATCTTTTTCTCTGCCATTTGGTGTCTATTTATTTAGCTACATCATTTTACTTCTTCAATTTCTTTATTCTATTTATTTTTTATATTATCTTCTTAATTTTTTGCATTTCTCTGATATCTTGCCACGTTTATATTTATTTTATTTTCATATGTATGTATTTACTTACTTTTTCAAATACCTACAGTATTTTACAGTATTGTTTTTACATAGCTCGTATTTGTACGGTTTGTTTGCCTGGCATTTCCATGTCAATAAACGTAGACGTGTACTACATATATGTGTAGCCACTCGAAATGGCTTTCGGTTTGAAGTGCTTCTAGAAAAAATGCAATAGTATTTGCCACTTCCCCTTTGGCAAAAACCTTTCCCTTCTTCGTTCCATCAAAATTTTGTGGAAAACTATTTCTCACTTCGCTTTATTTCCAGCTGGCGACAGCCCTGGGCTCCCAATGTCCTTCAGAACTTCTTCGTAAGGGATCCTGGTACCACAAAGAGAGACTCCGGCTTTCAGCAATTGTTTAGTCATCTCGGTATCGCATTTCTATGATTATTTGGAAAGAGTAAATAATACGAAGAATGTGTTTCAATAGTGGGTCATTCATACCTATGTACATATGTACATATGTATATCATATTCAACCATCACTGCAGGCAATACGATAATTTAATTTAAGAGCTATTAAAATCCGTGTACATACTAACTAGTGCAAGCTTTTACTTTTCCCTCGTGAATATACGAGTACATAAATATTCATTTGTGTTTTTAAATATGTATTCGCTATAAGTGAGTCATTGACCGCTGTGAGTATATTGTATATGACTAGGAATAAATAAGCATCAACAAACGATTGTACATAAAAAACTTGAATGGAAATACGACACTCGAATTCATTTTAGTTGTGATAAATTGTCTAATGTTAGACACATGTACATAAGTCTGTATGTATATGTATATTTTAGTTAGCTTGAACGTGAGCTACTAGCCCTTAAGAGGATTTGAATGATGCAAAGGGAAATATGAGAAAATAGTAGTAAATGCGATTTATTTAACATATCTACAACCGGCGACAAAAGATAGTACACCACTATTTTGGCCAGCTTGGAGTTTTTTTTGATGTTTTTAATAACAAATAAGGCTATTTATATATCAATTCAAATTTCAAACTTGCTACAAAAATTTGAAAAATGGCATTTCTAGTTTTTACAAAATTTAGAAAAATTCGACAAATTTTCACCAAAATTTTCAAATTTTAATCAAACGCTCTTCGATATTTTTTCCCATACAAAAAAAAAATATCGCGCATCCGTTATATGGAGAAAATGAGCAACATCATCAGCAAACAAAATTCTCAAAACTCAACGGTAGTTTATAGCCACTTAAAAATTGTACTTTATTATACTGAAATTGAGTGAGCTACAAAATTGCACACTCAAAAAAAATTCTAAAAAATTTAGTTTAAAAGTTGAAAATTTTGGTGAAAATTTGTCGAATTTTCCTAAATTTTGTAAAAACTTTGAATCATGAATTTATACCCCACAACGAATCACCTGATAAAATATTTTAGCTGCAATTTCTATAGTTACGGCAAAAATGGACTGCATATTTAATCGTATATTACAAGGCATATTTCGCTTGGAGCGAAATTATCGTATATGCCATACAAAAGTAGAAAAAAGGAAGAAATCTGAGCAACTTAATACTGAGAAAATCTGTAAAATATTGGAAAATTTGTTTGCAAAACGTAAGAGGTGAACAATACAAGTACCTACATTTACATAAGTTACTCTTATTTCTAAATTGGTGAGAGAATAAAAAAATCGGCAAGTTACTTCCTTAAACGTATTGCACCCTACGTTGCCTACAATACCCCTAAATACTCGTAATACCACCACTGAATATTAACCAAGGTCTAGACATTAAAGTTAGAGAAGTCTCTAGACATTAAATTATCTAAAAATAACTATTTAAATACAAAATTCAAAGTACTTAAAAAATTTTTATTTTTTTAATCGGGAAAGAATTCGTCAACATTTTGACTTCAGCTAGCTATAACTCAGAGATTTTATGAATTCATGTGGATAAGTTTTAATAATACGTAGAATTTCTTAGATTTCAATTAAAAATTTTGTCGAAATTTCACGATTTTAAAAAACAATTAAAATTTTTTCAAACCCCATAAAAAATTTAGAGTTTGATATTTTAAGGGCTACCCTAGTTTACAGGTTAAAACCTCGCTACCGATCAGCGACGAACAAACGGAATTTTTTCTTTCTGTGTGTTCATATAAAATTTACAAAAAGTTTTAAAAAGCTTCTCCCTTGGGATATGTTTTTTGGGGTTACGTACCTATGTTCCTTGTATGTATAACTAGATGGCGCTGTAATATCAGTAGTTGTAAATTTCTTTCTAAAAAAGCATTTCTTATCATAGTATTAGCCTTTTCAAGACAAAAATTCTACTCCGCTAGGTAGAAAAGTTAGTGGATCAATGGTATTAAAATTTTGCACAGGCCAGAACTTTTAAATATTTTAGAATATTGAATTCAAAATTGAACTCTTTGTTGAACGGAACACAAAAAATGGGTACACATAAATGTCATATACAGATGGCGCTGCGATTTACTTAAGCTTTATTGCAACCCAAAGCAGCTAATGAAAGCTTCCACTAAAGCTTTTTTCTAGAAAATGTGGCCTTAGCACATCTGCCCCTTTTTCGTTCGAGAGAAATATTTAATTAATTAAAAATCACAATTTTTTCTTTCATTTCTATATTTACATACATATATGTCCCGTTTTAGAAAAACTTACCTTGAGAACTCCGTACTGCCTTCAATACTATTGTACAACTTTAGTTGATTCACTTATTTGTCTCAACTCCTTTAGAGTGTGTACTTGCTTGTTCTTATTTTATGCAAAAATTTTTCAACACTATTTAAAAAGTATGCTATGTAGACGCTTAGGAATTGGAAAACAACGAATTTCTATTAACAGTTTTAAATTTCACAAGATTTTATTTATTTATGTATGTACGTACTCCCGAAAATGTACTTCTTATAATTTTTTTTTGTTAGTCACTTACTTTGATTCGTTTTGTTAGCTATTTTTTATGTTTTACCAAATTAATGTTAGTCACTATTTTATTTGAATTTAAGCTGCTTATTGCTGCTATTCCGCTCAAACGTTTTCACGAGTTTTTCTTTTTTATTTTCCACGCAATTTAATTAAGCGCATAAATCTGCAATAGAAAACAGAGGACGCTAGGTATACCTATCTATGCAGTGGTTGAAGAGAGTGTGGCAGTCATTC
The DNA here is from genome assembly GCF_001687245.7 of Rhagoletis zephyria. Lineage (NCBI taxonomy): Eukaryota > Metazoa > Arthropoda > Insecta > Diptera > Tephritidae > Rhagoletis > Rhagoletis zephyria. Next base: position 68,374 of record NW_016159700.1, read on the forward strand.
CTTTGTTTTTATTGTTTTTGAAGGGCACCGAAACCAGCGAGGCACTCGTACATATGTATGCAGCTTTGTTTTTAGCAGGTATTAAATAAAAGGTATGCGACACCTATAAAATTCACTGAAAATGAGAAAATGAGTTGACATAAATTAAAGCAACAAATTAAAGTAATTAAAAGTGATGTAGGGGAAAGCGTTGCAAAGGGGAGCACTAAAGGTATTCCGACGCTATGCTCAAGGCTGCCGTCGGCAACATTGCCACCAGTCATCGTCATCAGCGTCACACCTCACTGAAGCCCTTCACCAATTTTAATTCAATTTTTATGTGCTACTGTGTCGCTGCAAATTCATCACTTGACACGCGTCGCTCCAGGGAAAGGGCAGAGGGAGAGATGCGCTTTCCAAAAGCAGGATTGTAGCTTTGCATGTTGCTCGACGAGTCACTTTTTTTTTGCTGCTAGCGCGCAGTAGTTGAATTTAATGAGATCTCCCCACTACTTTGGCTATTTTTAGTGTGCAAGCGACGACGATTGCATACTTTAGGGCGTGCTGCACGTCGTCGTCTAGCTCGAATGTATGTATGCATGAATGTATCTACCAAGTGCCATTGAATTTATGTGCACTTGGAATTTGAATGTATACAAAATTATGAAGCAATAAATTTATAAATAACTGAGCGGCTAGTGAGTGAGGCAAAAGATACAAAGCGAGGAGAGATGAGAGGAATTTTAAGAAGAGAAAATTCTTTTTTTGGAGCGTTGCAGCCGATATATTGGAGAAGAAATCTTAATGTGCGTATACAAATGGAGTCACTTATACGGCAAAAAGGTATTAATAAAATGCCAACTATAATAATTCGGGGGCTCAAAGGTATTTGTTACTTTCACTTTTTCAAAGTGTAGCTGGAGCAATTTCAAGCACCAAATAATGTGAATAAAGTGCTCGAAACATTCTGCATAGCAAACTAGAATTATTGTTAAACCTAAGGCACCCGCAAAATGAGCTCGGGAATCCATCTCGTTTTATTTTACATTAACCTAAATAACCTAAATTAATAGAAAATAAAGAAAAGGCTGACTAATTCATATGCCGCTCGAGAAGTGCAAGAATTTATGAATAACATCACTCATGCTTCAGCTTCTAAGGTTGCATACTTTTAGCCACATTTGCAGACAAAGGTTACTATTTCGAATGGGGAAAGCATAATTTGCCACAAAAAAAAGAGATTTTAAAACTAATACCACGCGAATTATCACTATAAAAGCATGTTCTGTATAAATAAACCTTACTTCAGCATTTACAGCCATCACATTAATATTTGTAAAACGATTTTCTTAGGTTTAAGGATTTTAAAGATATTTTTTTGGCGTGTGCAAATAAAATGCCTTTTCAGACACCTCCAGAACTCAAGAATTTCGAAAATAAAGAAATATTTATTTTTTAAATACATGACAAACTTCAAAGTTCCGGCGGGTTTTTTCTTATTTTCTATAATTCTGGGGGTAACAGCAGGAAAATTCCAAAAATTGACTTCCCTGTGTATTTTTGCACCACCTTAAAGTTCACCCATAAGACCTTGTACGAATTTACGTAAGTTTTCGTCATGAAATTATTGAACCTACTTAGTTTCAAACACAATATTTTTCCAAAAGGAGGTTTAGTAAACAAGTTTTTTTTTTAAGTTTCCAGATCATTTTCCAGTGTGTCATGTTTATGTATTTATACCAGCTGTTTAAAGAAATCAAAAAGTTATGAAAATTAACAGGTTTTAAATTTTTAATTTCTTTACAGATTTTTGATCAAATTGATACTAAATTTCATTCAAAAAATATTTTAAATTTAAAATTTTTCTTTTTAGAGGCATGCAACAACCACATATTTTTAATTTATTTTAGGTCCTAAATAATCAACATCGGCTGCATAAAGTGAACATTTGTTGGGAAAAATGTGGATTCTTCGTTTTCTATTTAATCTAAAAATTAGCACCTTTGCAGCAACTTCAATGATAACCTACACATCGACAACTAAAAAAAAATATTAAATATTTGCAACTAAACAACCACACATGCACACATACACACATATGTGCTAAAAGAAAATTAGCAAAAGAAAAAAACTAGAAAAAAAGTACAGAAAGAAAACTCACTTAACTAAAACTTAATTGAGTGTTGCGCCACATTAGCAGCAGTCGTCGCTGTGGCCGTAGTCGCTATTGCTGCTGTTGTATTTCGTTGTACAACAACAACAACAACAATTTGCAATTAGCCAAAATTACAGTCAATAAAGACAAATGCACTGCAATTAGGTAAAAGCTATGGTTGTGAATTAAATAAGGTTTTTTGTTATTGTTGTTGTCTTTTTGCTTTCTGCTTTTCCGCTAAACATCTACAGCTTAGTAAACTTATAAACCCTTTAGAAAAATAAATAAATTGTTAAAAATATGCATATGCTCATTTTTTTTTCTAGACAAAATGATGAAACTTTAATTAAAAATAGGAAAAATTACTGAAAAAGGAAATGAAATGGCGATCGCACTTTATATGTTTCTAAATAAGGAAGTCTTTTTGCTTAGAAAAGTACCAAGGCAATTTAGCCTTGGAACTTTTCTGAAGGGAAAGGTCTTAAAAAAAATAATTGTTAATGCTTTTTTAATATAACAATTCCAAATTCCAAGCCTTTAAATGATAAATATTTTTTTTTTTATTTAATAGTTACTTTTTTGTACAAGAATTTCGAGGTATACGTTTTTTAATATTTTCTTTGCAAAATTTTTATGCAAAAATTTTCACTTTAAGAAATTAAAAAAAAAAAAATATTTGTTAGATTAAAAATTTGAAAAGCGATATTTTTTTATGCTTGAAAATTTCAAAAGTGATTTGAATAATTTTTTCATTTGAAATGTATTCATAAATGTACAAAATCTCAAAAACACTGATTTTTAAGACACAAACACATTTACATGTATCGATGGTCCACTGCAATAAAAAACATCTTTAATTGTCTCTACTGAAATATATGAAATTTTGATTTGTGTCGTTATTGCAGAAGACCATGGATATGTACTTTTGAAAAATTTCTTAAAGTTTATTCAACTTGTATAGGATAATCTTCAGAAACAAGTTTTTTGGAGTTAAAAAATTCCGTAATAGACCTCGTAAATATTTAAAAAGAATATTAAAAAAAATCTAAAATTTCTCAAGAAGTATTTTTTAAGGTACTTTTTAAAATACTTGTAAAGTATTTGTTTAAAGATACTTTTTAAAAACATTTTTAGAACATTAAAAAAAGTGGTTTGTAGTTAAATAAGTACGCTTATCTTACTTTGACTCCGGAAATGGATTTGATTTAGATCATAACTTCTGACCAAATTAAGAAATAAAAAAAAATAAAAGCGTTGTAATAAAATAAAAGGCAAATATAAAATATTTAAAAAATCTAAGTTTTCTTTTTAGCATTTTTTTACCAAATTTAATGAGAAAATTTTGTTTCAAAATTTTAAATGTTTATTCCTTTATCATCCAGAACTTTGAAGGATATTAAATTTGAACTTTTTTATTCAAAGTTTAAGTAAAATTTACAAAAAAAAACTTTAACACTTTAAGTTTTAAACAGATTTTTAGTGTGAACAATTTTTAAATTTTTTTGTTTTAAAATTTTCTTGCGAATGAATGTAAACGCACATTTTTCAACTTTTTCTGAAATTTATTTTTAAAAGATGGGTTTATCTGTAGAAAATTTTGATTTTTAAATATGATTTTGGAATTATTTGAACAAGCTTAAAAGTTCAAACTTTTTGAAAATATTTTTACTGCAATTTGTTTTTAATATTCTTATCAATATTTATTTGTTTAATTTCTCAAGTTCCAAAAAGGTTGTTCTGAAACTTGGACTATAAGGTACATCGTAAATGTTTTTTATTGAAAATTTTAAAATATTCAAGCTGAAATTTGTAGTTAAATAATGAAAATCTGAGTTATACGCATCTTTACGTAATTTCTACTACTTTTATAAAATTTTTCTCAAAATTGTTCTATTAAGTGTTTTTGAACTTTTTTTAAGTTATTTTTAGTCACTAAACTTTTACAGAGAAACGGGCACAATTTAAAATATATAAATACAATGCCGCTATATATTTGAATTCTTAAAAAGATTTTGATTTGGACTTTTGGATTATGACTTTTGGAAAGAAAATCATGAAACTACTTTTAAAAAGATGGGTTCGCCAATACAAAATTTTGTTTTTAAACACAGTTTTTTAATTTCTTGAAGAATTTGAAAAATTCAAAGTTTTTGAAAATTACTATAGTTTTCTTATTCTTCTTCTTTCTTGGCGCTAGTAGTTGCGCTTCAGTGCCAACTGAATATTTTTAGTGCAATCTTTTTTTAATACTCCCAGCAAAAATTTTAGGTTGTTATTGTGTAAAAAAAAAAAATAGTTTGCAAAGTAACTTTTTGAGCTTTATATTATTTGTAAAGTTTTGTTTTATGTTTTATCCCTTTATCAAAACCAAATTTTGTTATGAGAAAGTGCAGCATTAAAAAGTTAATAGTTTAGATTCTTAAACGTTTTCTATATACAAGTTTTTAATTAATTTGATTTTTAAAAATTCTCATTTTTTTCAACAAACGGTTACAAGTAGTGTGAAAATATTCGTGCTGCAATTTTTAATGCTTAAAACGTTTTCATACAAGTTTTTTTTTATAAAATTTTTTTGCGACTATTCCAAAAAAAAAAAAACAAAACAATTTTTTTTTTATTTTTCTCGACAATTATTTATTTACTTTATGGTACTTATGCAGACTAGTTTTGGTAACAGGCAAATAACTTTTCATTCACAACCTTCTTAATCCAAAATCAAATTTTTTCGATGTAGAAGAAAATGTATACCTAGAGTTTCATTCAAAATTATTATTTTTTAATTGTTATTATCTAATTTTGCTTCGTTTAACTAAATAGTATTATTTAGAATGTATTTTTTTTTAGACAATCTTTGATGATAATTAAAAAGTACACATTTTTTCTGTTGAAATTAAAAAAAGAATTCATTTATTTTCATATATTAAAGAGCTTTACCAAGGGAAATTTTTATACAGTTTTTCGATTTTAAATAATTTTTTTATGAATTTGGTTGTTAGTGTATAAGTGACTATTATTTCTACCAAATATTTTTTTTTAAAACGTTGCATTTTTGATTACTTAATTTTGTGGAAAAAGACTATTGGGAATTCTTAAGTTTAAAAGGTATTTGAAAAATTTGGTCAATTTTCCATGTCTTTTTAACATAAATTTTTTTATTTTCCATCAAAATAAACCATCAAAACTATCTATGTATATATGACTTCAATTCTAGTAAAAAATAATTTAACTGTTAACACACAGAAACTTAAGAAAAAAATTTAAAAAATTAAACTTTGCTTTTCTGTTTGAAACGAGCAAAGAATAACAACCTTCACTTTCTCTTCAACACTCTCGGACGCGCTGCCAGCACTCAAGTGATGAGTTTGACTTCAAAAAATTCTTCGCCTTTAACTTTGAACAATTACGAGTATTTTTCAAAATCACTTTCTTACTTTTCGCTTTCTCTAATTTCACATGAACACTTCAACAATGCTTGGACACAAAATTATTTGTATTTCCAACTAAGTTTTCGCTCAGTATTTCCGTAAAACGATTTAACACTTTTTTTGAGAGATAAATTTATCCTGTTCAACCTGGCGAAACGCGACCACGCTACAGTCAGTATGCGGGGAGAGAGGCGTATAGAAAGAAACTAAACGCAGACAGCGACGCACAAACACTGAACGCGATGGCGAAGCGCGTACGCGAGTTGTAAGCAAAAAGCTTGGCTTAAAGTCGGACTCCAAACAATGGGCCACCACCACAAGTAACAACGGCGAAAGCAGAATTTACCGTTTCCGTTGGCGAGTGGCGTTGGAAAATGTATGCCTGGGCTTTCGTAGGAAATGGCGTTTCCGACACTTTAAATATTGTTTGAATATTTTTGCAAAGCGGCAGCGGAAATAGGAAAGCGGCTGTAAAGCAGCGACAGTCTAGAGCAAGCAATTTGGGTAGGTCGGTGTGGTGATTTGCCTATCTGCGTGTGGGTTTATGGTTGACCCTCACACAGACGCGCGCTTGTTTATTTGTTTACTTGCGTAATTTTCGCTAATGAGCTTGCCGCTTTTCACCTCTTTCGCAAAGCGTTTGCACAAATATCGGCGCTGCAGCAAAGAGCGTTTAACTAGATAAGGCAGCTTCGCTAATTTGTTTGACACGCGTTGGAAAACTAAGCGGCGCTACTACGGTAAACGGGCTTTTTTGAACTAACTGACCGGTTGGATGGGCAGTTGATTGACACAGCTGACCGCTTTATGATCAACATTTATTTAACAGCTGATCTAGAATTATTTGCAGCGCGTTTAGTCACTCGGCACATAAAATTTGTTTAATTGAAGCGCTGATATTTTTCAAAATAAGCGCGCGAATTTTTATACTCTCGAAAATTTTGTTTTAATGGCAATTTTCAGAAGCTGCGTTTTTGCTTGACTACTACTCTTCAAACTTTGCTTGGCTATTTGTTAGTGTTGGTTAGTTATTAGCGGGCAAAAGAATAAGAACGCGACCGCTCGTACACGTTGTCGCTTATAGACTGAAGCGCTTGCAAGCGGCTGTTGGCTAAAAAACATGGCCAGAATGGCAAGAACGCAACGTTGCAACTATTTTGTTGTGGCGCTGCTGCTGGCCGCTGCTGCAACATGCCGATTGGGTGGCATACTCAAGGCGCGCTTGTGCATGTGCGTGTGTGTGTGTGTGCAGCGGCCAAAGCAAGAATACCAGAAATTACAAATAGGAACAGCAAAATTAGTTAGCAGTAGAAAATGTGGTATGAGCTAAAAAACCAGCAACAATAATATGTTACGCACTCGGCGCGCTAGAATAGTTGCATACGATTGCAGCAAGTTGCGCACAGCCATTCCAAGCCAGTGCAATTTGACCCCGAAGCGGCGCTCGTAACTCTGCGCTGCACGCTGCAATCAAAACGACATTGCAATGCTGCAAGTATCTTTACTCTCGGCAAATCTCAGCATAGCAAAAGTTGAGCGCGCGCGCTCCCAATCGTAGAGCCAAGCGCGCGTTGCACTGCAAGCTGCATTAAGCGCTGCCGCGCGGCAGTCAACTTGAATGCGCGGCTGCTAGCCTCGCAGCAAGTGAGCGCGTGTTATGCTGCTCGTGCCTGGTTGCATTGCCCCAAGGCAGCGTCGGTCATGGCGTCGCGCTGTCGCCAAAGAGGTACCTCAGCGCGCGCTAACGCTGCACCGATGTTGGAGCGTGAATTGGTATTCGCAACTTCGTTATCATCACCGTCCTGCGCTCGGTAGTTGCAAATTGCTCATCTGTTGTACGAATTAGAGCAAAATAGTTTCTGCCGAGCATTTCGAATGGCGAGAACTTTAGTACTCTAATAACGTAACGATGAGCTTGAAAATTAAATACTCCACAGCGACATGCCGTCGCTCAGTGACAGCTCTCAGCTGCCATTTTTTTCTTACTATTTTCAATTTCAATCTCTGTTAAACTCATAAACGAACTATTGGCCCACCGACTGCTCACGAACGACTCGACCACTTTGACACCACACTTCAGGAAGTATTGCATTGCATGGAGCGCTGTGTATTTGAGTGTATGTGTGTGTGCGCGAATTGCGGAAGTCCAAGTGCTGCCACTCAGAGTGCTACATTAAATTAATTAAGTTAGTTAATCTTGCTTACTCACCACATTTGCCAGCGAGCGGCGGTGCTAAGGCAAAGAATGTCTACTAACAAGGCGGTGCAGCCACTCATCTCGGTGAGTCGGTGAGAGCTTAGGAATACTTTGAGTATTACGGAGAAGAGAAATATGAAATGTTCAGCTACAGCAGTAACTCGTTATGAGGAGGGTATAACAGTAGATGAAAATTAAGTTTAAAATTTCGGTAGTTTATTTTAAATAAGCCGAAGGCCTGGACAGAAATTTTTCACGTTTTTACAGTTCCGCTTATCCCCGAATATGAGCAATCGCAGCATCATTCGAGCGGTCTCTGCTGGGAAAAATCGCTTGTCAACCTTAAGGACTTTTCGTTTCAACCAATGCCGGTTGCTGTTTCGGGCCAGGTCCAAAATCATGGACAAGCGTTATTTGTAACAAAGGCGGTTAAGCAGTTGAAAAAGCTACTCATCAAAATCATTTGCTATTCCAAGGCAACATAAAAGCGCCAAAAAAAATGTATTTCCATTTACTTGTAATGACTCTTTCATCATGCATCATATGCATTTGCATTCCCTAACTCTCCACGCTTTAGTTTCTTTAATATTTGAATTTAACGTTTGCTGCTAACAGACAGCAATAAAAGCGACACCTATGATTCCTTAACGAAAATTACTCGCTAGTTCATATTTTCGCTCAATTTCTCGTTGGTAATGTAAACGGCTCCTAACATAGTTTCGCTCTTCATGCCAACTCTTAGACTTTTTAATGAGAGAAATAATGTACAGTTCCAATTAAAATGTAAATTCACCAACAGGGAATAGAAACCGTTCTAACGGTACAGGAGGTACAGTGGCATCATACAAAACGCTTTGTAATGTCCTTTTAAACATTAGCATTTTTTAATCGGACATAAAAAACTCATGAAATTCATTTTCATTAGGCTCACTTCCGAAATTACAGACATACTTTGGAATTCTAAAAAAAAAAAATATTTATTTTATTTTTTCATCGGTGGCTTAGTTTACGTTGGTTGCCACATCTCACAGTCCGGCAGAGAGGTAACTTAGGCCAGTTAGGCCCACTGTGTGTCACACTTGTTTCGTTCCCTCAGTTTCCCGTCTGATAGAACCCCCGTGTTTCCTTAACGAAGCAGATCTCCACAGAGTCGAGATCAGTTAAAAATAAGTAGTACATCGCAATCTTGCCAGAGCGGGGCAATGGCAGATATAGCGCTCTACACTCTCCACCTACTTGTCATCGTCCCTACAGCTAATACGAAAATCGCCAAACGGCTAGCGAGAGTTGTGGCACTATTGAATCATAGAGCGGCCTCCTTTTGTCCCATGGATCTAAGTCCGAGCGCTCTATCCAGTCGCTTCTTTCTGCAATTCGAATATAAAACCTATTATCGAAGCAGAATATTGGGCTGGGGTAATCCGGGTCCCTCCATGTGTGAACTACATTCAATCTGGTTGCGTCTGAGCTGATATCTATCGTAAAGCTCGGTAGGCAGATGGTATAGTTTCTAGAGCCTTCCTAGGGGTAGAGACTCCCGTAATTAACATGGAAACAGCCTTCTGTAATATATTCAGTTTACTCTTATATGTGGCATTTTCTAGACCCACCATTAAGGCTGAAAAGGCGCTATCTTATATCTTCTCGTAAACAGTACCATTTCAGTTTTGGTGGAATTGACCTTGACTTTCTCGCTTTTCGCATAAACCACTGCTGGGTTCAGTAACTAGTTTCTGCAAATTTTTGTTTATAAAATTGCAATGAGCATTCCCACTGAATTTCACAACAAATTTTACCTAACATTGTTGTTTATTCATACTTTGTAAAGCATCATTAAATACCCACCACCAATTTTGACTCTTCACTGTTAATAATATCTGTTGGCTCTTCTGGAATATTTTTCGAACTAAGAGAAATGTAAATCTCTGAAATTTTGTATGTTAACTCAAGCCGCTGGTTTTTCACTCATCTCTTTGTATTTCGAGCGCAGGCCCACAAACCACTCAAGCCAAGTGTTCCCACTTGCTTACAGTGGCGGTGTGGCAAAAATAACACTTCTAATTTTGGATTGGCTTCTAGATTTTGTATGAGCGTAAGTAAAATGATTGCAGAATGAGGTTCTACGTGTTAGGAAAGGGAAATAAAATACTCAAAAAGTTTATCAGTTTGGTTCAAGCCCAATGCAATTGTATCAAAAAGTGGTCACAGTTACAAGTTCACAATGCACATATGTAAGCTTATGTAGATAAACAAAAGAAAACTCACCTCGTGGATTTAAGAAGATTGACCTCTTAATTCGCAACACGAATCCAAAAACCCTTAACTGCAAAAAAGAGAAATCTATGTTAATTTAATTACAAAATATATATATTTACAAAAAAATGTATAATCTCTAACAAAAACCGATATTTGTGGCAAAAAATTGATTTGAACTGACTTCAAAGCTAAGTATGGAGATCTCAATAAATTCCCTCTGATACATATGTAGTTTCCTATGGTCAGCGCCTTCTATGGGTGAATTATAGTAGGAGGTAAATAGTTTTAAGCGGGGTTCCTTTACATACATAAAAAAATATCAAGGTATTGACCAACTGAATTTCTGGACCTCCCAGAGTTCCACCTCCGCATTCTCAACCGGACTGGTTATTAACCCGCAAATCGATAGAATGTGGTAAATCATCGCCATCGTCAAAGAAACGGTGTAACAACGCAGTGTCCTGTGATGAGGCCGGTGAAATTTCTTACTGCTGGTCTCTTCAGCTTCCAAATTTTGCTAATAAAGCATAGCCCTTACAACCAACTTACTTTTAATGTCGTCTAAGCGTCGTACCTGGCAACATCGTAAGCTGTCTCCATTTTCTAGTTATTTCTGTGTCTGGCAACTCAGCAAAGACTGGCGTTAAGATACCAGTGATGTTAATGCCGCACGACATTTCCGAACAATAACCGTT
>NW_016159701.1:0-2494 GCF_001687245.7 Rhagoletis zephyria
TAAAATAAAAGTGAATAAATGATTTGGTTTGCATAAAATAATATCCGGAGACGTTTTAATAGTGTTTTAAAAGTGTAACCTGGTTATTTAGTGCATTTTTGACGTGGTGATTGCTCATAGAAAACAACGAAATTTAACAAAAGTTTTTTGTTTATAACTTTTAAATGGTGAATAATATTAAACCTCCCCCTCCAGATTGTTAATGGGGGGTAAGAAACGCGTCGTTTGTTACCCCTCCCGACTTTTCCGGACCTTTTTTAGGGGTTGTTACCCTACACTAGAGAATTACTATTTTTCGTAATATAAATGAGGGAAAATAAAGTTTACATCATTATAAAATTAAAGTGATTTATTATAAACTTGTTTCAACAATAATTATGAATTATTTTAATAATAACTATAATATTTCTAAACCTGATTTACAATAGTTCAAAGCATTGTGATCTGGCAGCCCTACTACAAGAGTGTGTGAGAGAGAGCAATCAGCTGACAGTTTTACGCTACGTCAAAATTCAACGTCGTTGAGTTTTCATTTACATGGTGCTCTCATAAGATAGATCGAGTCAGCTGACACGTTCTAAGATTTTACGTCGTTGACTAACTGCGCTTTTAGTTTGGTGAACTCTCGCATCTCAAATATTAGTTGTGTTTTCGTATTCTCCAGCAAAAAATATCCAGTAACTTGCCAGTAACCAAATTTTGGATTGTAAACCAATATTAGTTGTGTTTTGGTATTCTCTAGCAAAAAATATCCAGTAACTTGCCAGTAACCAAATTTCGGAGGGTAAGCTAATATTTACTCCCAATGAGTGAAATATTATATATTTAAATAGGTTTATTTTGTCAATTGCAACTCTAAAAGCACCACAAACAATTATTTTCTTAATGTGATTTACAATAAGCATCATGCCATCAGCTGCTTTTCTTACTAGCAACTAGTTGCTAGTAAAAATTTATATAGTGAAAATCCAGTAAAACTCGCAAGTTCAGCTGTCATTTTTGCTCTCTCAATTTCCCCTCTTTTGCTAGTTTCTTGCAAGTTTTTGCGTACGATAACGGCATCCAGTAAAAAACCAGTAAAATTAGTACTGAATTTACTGGATAGTGCGTACGCGAACAGGGCTATTTACTCCCAATGAGTGAAATATGCAAGAAAGTACGAAAACGCAAAACAAGCAAGAAGTTGCTAGTTTTATGAACAGCTGATTAATTTGTTATTTTCCGTTGCAATTTTCTTAGAAAACTTGTATTTTCCATCTTATTATATATGTATTTAAATAGGTTTATTTTGTCAATTGCAACTGTAAAAGCACCACAAACAATTATTTTGGTAATGTGAATTATATTAAGCATCATGCCATCAGCTGTTTTTCTTACTAGCAAATAGTTGCTAGTAAAAATTTATCCAGTAAAAATCCAGTAAAACTTGCAAGTTCAGCTGTAATTTTTGCTCTCTCAATTTCCCCACTTTTGCTAGTTTCTTGCAAGATTTTGCGTACAAAAACGACATCTAGTAAAAAACCAGTAAAATTAGTACTGGATTTACTGGAAAGTGCGTACGCGAACAGGGCTATTTATTTTGGTGAACTCTCGCATCTCAAACCTTTCAGAATTTAGTAGTACTAAACAAATTTAACATTTACATTTGCTTCTTCCCATTACCTTAACATTCTCTGTTAATACAACCATTTTGATTTGTTTGCTTGTTTACTTTGTTGACAAAAAGTGGTGAAATCAGAGAATGTTAATTTAATTTAATTTAATTAACATTCTCTGGTGAAAGGGTTAAACGCGTTTTATATTGTTAAAAAATTAAATAAAATACATTTATTGTACACTAGACTGCATCACCAAAAAAAGTTGCGGTTTTTCCGCCAGGATTACAAAACTTTATTTAGTATTTAAGTAATTTGTTGTTTAAATTTTTTGCACTTCCATTAGCAAATTTCCATATAAAAAGTGTAGCTATCACTTGTACTTGCATAACTGCACGATCTTTTCAATGTTCACGTGTGATTTGTGTACAATAGACTGCATCACTCCCCATACAAAGAAAAATCGGTACTATTTTTCCATTAGAATTATAAAATATATTATATTTTAAGACGTCCGCCAAAATATTTCAGAAAAATATTAAGATTTAAGTGAGCTGGATCGATTTGAAAATACCTCCAATAATGGAGTTTTTATGAATAAAAATAGTTTCTTAAAGAACTTTTTGAAAAAAGTCCGACGGCCATATATGTAATTCTATATTGATAGTAAGCTAACATCTCAATGTGTAAGCATTCCGAAATCAAAGCGAGACAGTCTAGTACTGTTTTTGTCAATGTATTGTGTACTTGAGTGCCGGTTTTGTAAATGTGTCGTGTACATGTTTATTTATAAACGTATGTGTTCCTTTTCTTTCGTACGTGTTTATTGATATATCTGTACTGTAGTGTTTTCGGACGGTACTAGCTCTTACTGCCAATATAGGAGTATTACATATATG